>NC_142490.1:14887846-15115346 GCF_965113065.1 Corylus avellana | reverse complement strand
AGCTCGATCGTTGATTTCATTGCCTGCAGAGACCTATTCACCCTTTTATATTTCGATCTTCTTCTATTTACAATACAATTTTTCGGCCAGCATTTTTCAACGAAGTACAAATTTTTAATGGAGATTGAATTCTTAAAAATAGAATTTGAAAATTATTTCCAATAACAAATTTGGCTTTTCTTAAAAATTATATAAAAAAAAATGATTGGTGTCAATAATTTGCTCATATTTTTTTTTTTTTTTCAGTCAATAAATCTAATAGTTGATTTATAAGATGAGATGTGAAAAATATTGATACAATCATTTCTCTATTAATGTAACATAAAAGTGAAAATTGTTTTTGTATTTTTAAGAATGTCTTGTGTTTAGATTGTTTGTTAATTAATGTTTTTATTTTGAAAAGTAAAAATTTTAACAAACGGAGACCATTTGTCATATTCTCATTTCACCTATATTTTATTGGATTAATGTGGTAGTGATCATTTTTATTTTTATTTTTAAAGAGATAATATTTAGCATTTTCAGCTGACGTGGCATGCTTAACCCATAGTTGATTTTTTTTTTTTTTTTAATTAAGATTGATTTAGGGGTGGATTGAATTTTGGAGGAATGGGAGTATGAAGAATGAGGGCCCCTAACCCCCAACACCTAACCCCTGCTGCCAGACCTAGCCTTGGGTTTGGCCAGACCCACAACGCCTTGGGTCTGGCATGACCTGCTTCAAAGCCCACCTAAAACCATTGTGACCCGGATTACAACCCGATTTTAATGCTTCAAAATTCGTTTCTTGATTCAAAATTAAAACTTAGAGGTAGAAAGTGAACCCTTTAAGAATTTTATCACCCTAAAGGCCGGAAAAATTAACTCCAACGCCGGAGAAAGTAACTTACGATCCGCCCCATAGGTCTGGCCGTGACCAGCTGCATTAGTCTGTCGTCTCACGTGGTTCATGACCGTCAATTCGGGAATCCTTTGGAGGAGGTATTTAGCAATATCACACACGTACGAAGGCATTCACATAATTACGACCAGTTCAAAATAATTACAGATTCTAGAAGCAATTAAACCGGAATCCACGACGTCACGAATTTTGTATAATGACATGGAGATAGCCAGCTCATGATGAATAGACACATAAATATCTACGAATTCATATAATAATTAAATATGACATGGCACATAAAGGAGATTGGGTTTCTTTTTAGAAATTGAATTGAAAAATATATATATTTTAACAAATTAAATATGAATTTATGAAAAAAGATAGGAATCATAGCCCATTCTAGTAGCCCCGCAAAGAAGTCAACTTCTGTAATGGCGAGAATCTGGCTAAACTTGTGGAAGATATGAAATATAACAAAGGTTTATCTTTTTTATCAGAGGTTGAAGTCGGTGAAAGACTTGCTTAATGAGTTCTAGCTTTCGCCTTGATAACTGAGTATCTTTATTGTGTATTCAATTGTTCAAAAAATAATTGGCAGAAAAGAGGGATATATATATATATATATATATATATATATATATGAGATTGAGCCAGAAACGTGGTGCAATTTGTGACCCTTGGATTGTTTGCTCAGGGTTTGCTTGTGGAGCACGATTTCCCAACTTCTTAGAGTTGTAAGTGACACGTGCAAAGTGCAAATGCTTAGAGGCTCGTGCAGCAAGAAAATTAACCGCATTACGTAGGGCAGAGAGAGATGAGCGGAGGGTTACCGGTTGTCAAAAGAACAAGAACAAAAATAAAACTCACAGCTGCTAGGTCATGATTTCAATCCTACATGAATAATGTCCCCACAATTATTTGAGGCAGATTGTGTTGGAGCTTCAAAATGACTTGAAAAAGTTTATTTGTTATTTTTTAAAAATATAAATAAAAAATAAAACGTTTTATTTTTATTTTTATTGGGTGTGATGTAGCAATGTAACGATTTCTGTTAAATCATTTAACGAAAAATGAGTTCAGAAAATAAAATGTTATTTTGGCATACCTTAGGGATCTATAAATTATTTTTTAAATCACATGAAATGATTTATAAATTAGGCCAACTAAAATAACCAATTTTGCATTTATTCCTAAATAAAATTAAAAACTCATATGCATCTTCTCATATTATTAAAAAAATAGACATTAATTTTATAGGCTAAATTAAAAAAAAAATCTCCAAATCAATTTGAAGAAAAACTCTGGTCAGAATCCACTACTACCATAACAAAGTTTGCATTAGTGACGTCACGAATGTTGTAAGATGACATCAAGATAGGGTCATAGCCAGCTTGACATCAAGATGGGCTCAAGAGTCAAGATACATGACATGGCAAGTAAAGGAGGTCGGGTTTTCTTTCTAGAAATTGAATTGAAAAAAATATATATTTTAACAAATTAAATATGAATTTATGAAATAAGATATAGGAATCATAGCCTATTCAATTCATATTTAATTTGTTAAAACATATATTGGCTAGTGATTGTGAGGCGCCCCAATTTTTGACTGGTGGAGATACCAAAGGCCACTGCCCTTCCATCCTATATATATATTTGGTGCATGCTTTAGATAAGCCTATATATGACGAAATCCATTATATTCTTGCTATTTTGTTGTTTGGTGCATGCTTTGTAATCATCGATGCTGTGTATTTCAGCATTTGCTGCATTATTAAATTGCCGACTAAGACGTGTGATTTGCTAACCATTATTGACTATAAACACCACTTCGACCATCCTATATGTTTGGTGCATGCTTTAGATAAGCCTATTATATATATGACCAAATCCATTATATTCTTATTGGACAAAGAATCCCGTGATTGGGGAAGTATTCTTTGAATTGAACAACGTTTTCCTCCTGTTTATTAAGCTGAGCTCAAAATGCATATGAACATTAAAACCAAAAAAAGCATGTGTCATGTTAATTTAATAAATTGAATTTTAATAATAATAATAATAATAATAATAATTCAATCCATTTTGGATATAAACTTTATCCTTTCTTTGAATAAGGTTTTGTTTGTTGCCGAACTCATCAAGGGAATTGCTGTATATGTGTTTTTATGTGAATATTATTTTCCAAATGAATGAAAACAAAAGGCAAGAAAAACACTGCTGAAAGAATAAATTTTGTAAGAGAGCAGAGAACTAACGATTTCATTAACAATAGCTCTCATATATATATAAATCTTAATTAATTTATACCGGGCACATATGGGTTTAACAAGTTGACCCAAAATTGACAAATTTATTAATAGTGTCTTTTCTTAGTTTTTAAACCACTAATTTATTATTAAATTTCTATCAAATGTAGAGATCGTGTCAAATCGTGATGATCTATAGTATATCTGAAAGTGGCTAACTATAAATCTCTCTCCTTACTAATCATGATCATCTATATTATAGAGAGCCTAGTTTGTATCTAACTCGGTTTGACATTTGAAGCGTTATCGTTTTGGTGTTTTAACCCAATTAAGAGTCGTATTTATAGTCCCTTCTAATTGTAGGGTTTTGTACGGAGACCATCATGAATTGTTCTCTCTCGAAAATAATAAAATCTTGCTGAAATTTTTTGGATGTAGCCTTTAGTGATGAACCGTACAAATTTCTGTTAAGTTGACTTATCACAACCAATTTGCTCCTACAGATCCTTGTAATCAAAGCTTAACAAAATATCCTTAGGCAACGGCTATGACAGCCAAAGCAACATTCCATGCAAGGAAAGTCAGTGACACCTTGGAAAGATCACCAGACAATCAGGGGCGGAACCAGGATTTCTAGTGCAGGAGATGGAACATATATATGCAGAGATGACATCCTGTTTAAATCAAATGATCGACATCATGGTATTAATCTGAAAATGATCGATTTATTGCTGCTAGCATAATCTCCAAGAATTGATAGTATGTTGCATTAATTGTCAATGAGATGTTCCATTAGAAAAGAAAGATCAGTTGGCATAATCCCTAAGAGGCAGCTCAATCGCCTTGAACCACGCTTAATGAAGCGGAAGTCACTAGTTTGAATTCCTCTTTTGAGCGAATATGTAAAAAAAAAGAAATAAAAAAAAAAAGTGTAAACTCTTTCTTATCATGCAACAATATGATTGCCAACATATAGTATAAAAGTTGTTTCCAGAAGAATCCATGACTCCGATCCATATGCGGGATGCAGATGAACCTAATCCTATCTTATATTAATTAATATATAATAGCAGAAATATCACAAGAGAATGTTGCCCTAGGTTGTTTAAAAATTGGACAAGTGGCGTTTTAAACAACTACAATTATGACCCCATCATTTAAAAAAATTCAATCTTGACTATTGATTCAACTACAGCATACATGTTGTTATTTTAATAACAGCATGTAAGCCAAATCCATGGAGGAAATGCTCATATTCCTAATAGAAATGTTGATGCCGATGGTAAGACACATGCTAGAATTGAGTGCTGCCCCAGGGTTTAGTTTCTAATTAAAGCAGACTTCGATGGAATAAAATAATGAAAAAGTGATTTTCTCTCCTCTTCCCTCTTCTCTCTTTCTCTCCCCAGCTTCTTCGATCTCTTTTTCCCCAATGCTCCCTTTCTAGCTTCTTTCTCCTCACTTTGCCATAAATTTCACATAGTATTGTTTTGATCAGTACTGTTTGTACGTCCTGCATCAAATGGTGGTTGATAAACCCTGTTGTAGATTTTAAAGTAGAACCAATGCCAATCTTCTCTGAATCTAAAGCCCATAGGACTTTTGTTTCCTTTTTCTTGACTAGTCATAATTGGAATGTTGTTGTCTTTCTGTTTGAGCTTAAGATGGGGTTGTGGACCAAAATTTCCATGTAATCTAAATCTCTGCTGTGTATATGGTTTATAAGAAACTCGCTGCAATCCAACAAAAAGAATGAAATGAAATAATTTCATATGGTTTTGGATGTAAGAATTTGGGAGGAAATGGAGTGGAAATGATACAAAGACTATTATCAACATTAATTTCAGACATTCATTTGTCTTCTCTCCCTAGTCAACATCATTTTGACCTAATTTATTCAGCTTTTTCATAAAACTGAAAGGAATGAACATTGGTTATTTCATTTCTTAATCAATTACATCATGTGTAAGAATATTAATTTAAAGGATAAACGTCACTTACATCTTGAATTACCATGCATTTTTCAACATCACCCTCAAACTATCAAAATGTTCAGTGTAGGTGTTTGATATATCAGCCCCTTTATATCCCTCTTTCTATTAGGATTTTTTGTTAACTCAAACGGCTAACAAGTGAAATGTCTTTTATGCTATTGTGAAATTTATAAACATATAAATACACCCTTAATTAAACTTTTTTTTTTAAAAAAAAAAAAATCACTTTTATTCTTTCTTTCTTATATATATATATATAAACATGCTATTTTAGTCATTTTCATTCATTCAATTAGAATTTAACAGAAAATTCTAACAAAGCCCACGAAGGGGGTGATTTTTTTTTTTATTTTTTTTTATTTATTTTTTTTAGAAGGGGGTGATTCAAAAGGGCTAATATACACCCACATGCAAATTTTGGTAGTTTAGGGATGACATTGAAAAAGGCACGGTAATTCAAGGGTAAGTGAAGTTTTTTCATTATTTAAATGATAAGTCATTTATTTCCTATCAAAGTATAAGCATTTTTATTAAGTTAAATATTCCATTTTTTTGAAACTCACTTTTTAAGGAAGATTGTTAGAATATTTATTTAAATAATCAAATCCACCATTTTTTTATCAGCTTTTGGACCAACGGATAATTTAACAAAATAGTAATTGTTGTGCTTGGGACCTTAGAAGTAAAAGCTTTGGTTTTTTTTTTTTTGGTGGGGGGGGGGGGGGGGGGGTTTCGCGCAACGAAGTAAAAGCCTTGTTTGAAGGATTTGGCTTACATGCTGTTATTAAAATAACAACATGTATGCTGTAGTTGAATCAATGGTCAAGATTGAATTTTTTAAAATCTATTTTTTATTTTCTCTCTCTTATTAAATGCTTATAAAAGTAAGTCAACTTTAAAATTCAATCTTGACCGTTGATTCAATTACAGCATACATACTTTTATTTTAATAACAGCATGTAAGCCGGATCCTCCCTTCCATATAACGAGCATATATTGTCATCAAAATCATAACCATTTCCATTAAAACTCAATTTCCCAGAATATGAAACTAATGTGGCTTCCCAACAAAAGAAAGAGTAAACAATCTAGGAAAAGATCCACCCCTCCCTCTCCCCTCTTAGTGAGGGATGTTTTGTGTTTTTTTTTTTTGACATGTCCACACAAGGGAAGAAGGAGGGGGGATTCGAACTTATAACCACCGCTTCATGAGGCGTGGTTCACAGCCGATTGAGCTACCTCTTGAGGATGTGAGAGATGTTTTGTTGTTTGTTTGTTTTTGGTTCTATGAAGCAGTTTGTTACCAAAAAAAAAAAAAAAAAAAAACAAAGATATGTAAAATTAATAATAATAATAAAAAAAGATACAAGGCAGTTTTCACTGCATTATTTAAAGTTTTAATATTATTTGTAAATTATATCAAATAATGCATTTATATTTGGTAGGATATTTCATAATCATTTAAATTAATATTTTAACCCATTGGATGCTCTCATATTCCACACACTGTCCTCAACTTAAAGCCTGTTTGGGTGTACGTTTGAGGATCCTAAAAGTGCATTTAACACTAAAAGAAAAGTACCCAATTAGAAAAAAAAAAATTGAAAGTACTTTTAAGAGTCTAAAAAACTTAAAAATAATAAAAACATATTTTTTTTAACAAAAACTTAAAAATAAAACTTTTATAAAAATATATTTTTTTTAATTTAAAAATTTTATTTCTTAAAGACAATTCTAAACGTAATGTTAGTTTGAATGCTCACACGCAAAGGCGTTCTCATAATGACCGGTTCAGAATAATTACATTGATTCTAGAAGGCTAGAAGCAATTAACCACGAACCTCGACCAAAAAAATGTCGACATTAGTGAAGTCACGAATTTTGTAAGATGACATGGAGATAGATGTGAGCTATTTCCAATATTATGTCTCCTAGATTTAGGAGTTTTATTGATGTTGTCTATTTGTTGCGTTATTAAATTGACAAGACGTGTGATTTGCTAGTTATGGAAGTCTATATCAACCATTAATATATATCGACTATAAGGATATAATGACCAACGTACAATGAAATATTAACAAGGATATAAACTTTATCCTTTCTTTGAATAAGGTGTTGTTTGTTGTCGAAATCAAGGGGACGACATACCTCTTTAGCCAACCTCTTTTTTTTTTTTTTTTTTATTAAAGAAAATTATTCTTATCTCATTAATAGAGGAATTAAGAACATTAAAACTCTTATAATCACAGAATATAACATTCTGAAAGATCCTAACCAAAGCTAAAAAATCAAAGTTATAACTAAAAAATTACACATCAAAGATTACACCTCTTTAGCTAACTTGATCTAAGGAATTGGTATGTGTTTTTATGTGGTTCTTTTGGTTCTATGTGAACATTATTTTCCAAATGAATGAAAACAAAAGGCAAAGAAAAAAAGAGAAAAAAACCCAATCCCGGCAAAATTCATTGTCCACGTGGCAAACAGAAAAAACAAAGAAAAAGGAAAATGGGTTCTTTCTGACCTACAAGTGAAATGACCAAGAAAGCCTTGCCTATAGTCTTCATTGTAGAAGATTTTTATTTTGACGCTTTCGTAAGCATTTCGGACCTACAAATGAAATGACCAAGAAGCCTTGCCTATAGATGCTTACGAAAGAGTCAAAATAAAAATCTTCTACAATGAAGACTATAGGCAAGGCTTCTTGGTCATTTCCCTTGGAACGAACTCGCGGCACAAAGTTTGATAGAGATAGAGGATTTCATTTTCAACCAACATTAAATAGAGTTATAGCTCACCGACCTCCTATTCTTTCACGTCTTGATTTTTTCAAAATAAATAAATACAAGAGAGAGGAGACGGTGGGGGAGATGGTTGAGAGAATGCAAAAATGTATTTGCCATCTTTTTTAGTTTATTAATTTGTTGTTTTATTTTTTTTAAAAGAATAATGATATTATAGGTTATAAAAAAAGATGTGACATTTTTGACACACTTTAGTAGTTTGATGGGCTACTTTAAAACATTTTGAATCTTTAAAAGGTCGTTAGTTTTGGAGGCCTTTTTTATATTTTTTTCAATAATTTATGTTAATTTTTGATAAACCATAATAAGATATAATATTATTGTTAAAGTATATTCAGATTATGTTTTGAATATATTCTGATATTCAATAATTGTTGATTGATTTATATTTTCCTCTATATATATATTATTTGATTATGTAATATTGTCCATTAACTTTTAATTGTGTTTTCCTATTTTATCTGGCCTTATTCATCTATAAATAGGCACTCTTGTATATAGTTAAATATAAAGTAACATTATATCTTATTATGGTTTATCAAAAATCATCCACAAAAATCACAAAATAGTGGGATCCCGCCATGGTGGGAATAGGCGCAGGGTCTTATACATCAGAGTGCATCAAATCAAAATGAGTAGAAGAAATAGAGTTACTATTATTAAAAGGCAAAACACTTTGTTTTCTAAATTGATACGCAACACAATAAAATAACTCAAACTCAATAGACTCTAACAAACCACTTGTAGCTAAACAAATGCATGTCCTAGACGAAAATGTGATAAACGTGTTACATACAAATTCACAGACGGGACTACTAATTGGGACCACCGGATGTCGAGTCCCTCTATCAGGCTACTAAGAGTCAGACAAGTGTCTGCCAAAGTCTGATGTGGCTTTATTAAAAAAAAAAAAAAATTTGTAGAAAAATCTCTCTCTTCTTACTCCTGCTAGATTTTTTTTTTTTTGTTAAATTTTTATAAGTTAATATTTAATTTCTAATGCTTCAAAATTTATTTTTTGATTTCAAACTAAAACCTATAGGTGAAAGGTTAATCCTTTAGGAATTGTATTATTTAAAAAAGATTTTATCATTCTAAATTTAGTATTAATATCTCAAATTTAAATTTTCCTTTACTATGTCTATTCTATTCAAAAAAAAAAAAAAAAAAAAAAAAAAGTCATATATGACGTTGACTGCCTCATGGAAGCCGAAAATCTCAACTCCCGACCGTCTGTTTGAGCTTTCGTCCTGCGAGTCCCTCTAGGTGACAAAAAAAAAAAAAAAACAGGAAAAAAAAGGGTCATCCGCCACTGCTTTTACGTATCTGTTTGCTAATAAGACAAAAAAAAAAAAAAGCGTCATAAACCACCCCCCGTTTTGCAGGGCTTGCTTAGTGGGAACGGTAATTAGTTTGAGCCGCCTTTCTTCCTTTCTTTCTTTCTTTCCGTCGCTTTTTTATAACCAGAAAAACTTACGTGAAAACAATAATCTCCCCATTAAGACTGGACCTCAGTTGCTAAAATTCCCAGCGACTCCCACTCAAACCACACCCCTCCCCCTTTCTTCTAATTAAACTCAGCGCCATTCTTATCAAACCGATTTCCCAACCTTGAACCTAGTTGATTGCCATGTCTCCCGGATATCTTCTATGGCTTTGCCTTGTGGCGATCATTTGGCTTCAGTCATTGAATGGAACCAACACCAGTTTTCCTTCCTACTCATCCCAACTCAAGCAGCAGCTCTCCATTTCCCAAGTGCAGCTCAATAACCTTGCCTTCGCCTCTGATGCCGGAAAATTCTTCGCTTTCTTGTCTGGGATTGCCGCTGGTTATCTACCCCTTTGGGTAGTGCTCCTGTTTGGTTCTTTTCTCGGTTTTATTGGCTATGGATTGCAATATCTATTCTTAGCAAACCACCTTAATCTATCATACGTGCAGATCTTTGCACTCAATTTTATTTCAGGAAATAGCATCTGTTGGATAAACACCGTCTGTTATAGTGTGATAATACGAAACTTTCCATCTGATTATTCCCAAGTTGCCGTGGGGATAACAACTAGCTACCAAGGTCTAAGCGCCAAGATCTACACAGATATTGTTCATGCTGCTTTTTCCTCTGCACCCCATAAACCCCATAAAACAGCTAAAGCCCATCTTCTTCTCAACTCTATCTCACCTCCAATAGTTAGTGTTATAGCTGCACCACTATTTGCAACAAAGATTGATGTTGTTGGAAGACCTAGAGCGGGAAGCATGAAAGTTGGCTTCTTCCTGCTGTTTCTGATCATAGCAGTAGTGACTGGAATCTATTCTGTGATCAGCAGTTTGGGTTTGACATCAAGAAAAGTATCGCCTGTGGCCGGAGCCATTGTTATTGCAGTGTTCCTGTTGGCCCCCCTTCTAGTTCCAATTATATATCTTATCGGAGAAGTAAGAAAGACGGATCAAGACACAGGCGCAAAATCTCGAGTGTGTGATTTTGCTTTAGAAGAGAACGGGCTGAAGAAGGAGGAGGGGAAGGATGACAGAGAAATACGCGAGGTGGTTCCGGTTGGTGTTAAAGAGGAGATTGGAGTGATGCTGTTGCTGAAGAGGTTGGATTTTTGGTTGTTTTTCTTTGTCTACCTTTTCGGAGCAACGCTGGGAATGGTGTTTTTGAACAACTTGGGACAAATAGCAGAATCCCGTGGCTACTCTGGAACTACAGATTTCGTGTCTTGGTGTTCTTCGTTTGTGTTCTTCGGCCGTATCATCCCATCCCTTATGGACGACTGCTTCTCAAGGTGATCACTCTCTTCCACGCGTACTTCTCCTCTCTGCCTGATCAATTACTAATGCATACATCTCATCTTTTGATATATGACAGTTCAAAGTTAATTATAATGGATCTGAAAATATATATTAATAATTTGCAAAATTATTTGTCATGCCCAAAATCATCCTAAACGTCATTTGGAATCATTTTTCAGCGTCCTTCTAGCTAGTTAGAGAACGTTAACGTTGGAGGATTGGAAATCATTGGGTATCATGAGTTCGTGAAGATCGAGTTATTAAGGTCTCTTATTATGTTAGTCAATGGAATTGTGGTCATGTTGATGTTTAGATCTGTTTAAATTGTTGTTTTTGGAAACTTTTTGTTTACTTAATTTAGAGTTTAGAATTAGTTAAAATTTTATTATTGTGATCTTTTATCTTATGGAGTTCTTGTTATTACATTTGATTTGGTTTTTGATGTTATATATGAGAAGTTATATATTATATATGCGTACATATCAAAATTATGTAAACAATGAAAAATGTGTTACTGAAATTTTAGTTGTTCAATCGGGTTGTATTGCAGTTTCATGCAAGAATTTAATTTTATTTTCTTTTGCAATTTTCAGGAGAAAGTATATGATGATTTCAGAACCAGCATCATTGGTACTGTATATGCCTTTAATTGTAGGAGCTTTCTTCTTTCTTCTGCTGGATACAAAAATGGCTCTCTACGTCAGCACTGCCATTATAGGAGCATGTACCGGAGCAATTACTTCTGTTGCTGTGACCATCACCAAAGAGTTGTTCGGGAAGAATGGATTTTCTATGAATTATAATCTGGTAATTGCCAATATTCCAGTAGGATCCTTTGCTTATAATTACGTGGCTGCTCGTCTTTACCGCAAGGAAGGAAAGGGGGATGGTGCATGCATGGGAATGGAGTGCTACAGAACCACTTTCATCATTTGGGGTTCTCTTTCTGCTGTTGGGACTTTCCTAGCTATAATCCTCTTTGCTCGAACACGACAGTACTTTTGTTCCAAGAAGTTGCAGAATATGAATTCATCTTTGATAGCCTAATGGTAACTATATATGCTGGAAATCTAAGCTACTCTTGTGACTTATCATACTTCATATATCTATGTGTGCACTATGCATGGTTTGTACTCTTTTCTTTTTCTTTTTTTTGGGGGGGTTTGTATTTAACTAATGTATTGAACATGGGATTTTGTTTCCGACAAACCGTCGGTTTGTGTTCTTAATTAATAGCCCACTGTATTGTGTTTTCTCCCCAGCCCCCAGGAAAACAATTTTGTTGTTGCTGATCGAGTGTATAAGTTTTGGTTTTGTTGAGATCTTTTGGAGCTCTTGCGGTTAGATGGGTTGAATTTAGGGTTTAGAGTTAGGTGGTCTGGTGTGTGTGATATAAGATGATGCCGGCCGTTATTGGTTCTAGAAAAAGAAAAGAGTGTTGGACTAGAAATTCACGTCAGTTGAAAAAAGAATTAGTCCAACACCCCACTTAGAGAAAAGAAAGCGCCCACTTGATCACAGAAAAGTCTTGCTTTCATTGTCGCTAGGGCCACCGAGACTTTTAATGCAAAATGCCGTGCTCTGCATGCGCAATCCAACTTAATTTATAGGAGATAGCATACCATGAAAAGTATGAGGTTGAACCTTAATTGATTGTGTATTTGAGTGTTATGAGATTCTTATATAGGCTATATATATATATATATATATATGGAGCGTAGTTTGTATCTAATTTGGTTCGTACCCGACTCGATTAAATGTGGAAGCATTACCATGCCATTTTGGTGTTTTGACCCAATTGAAGACTGTATTTATAGTTGTTAATTTTTTACTGTAATTGACCTCCGTCAAAAATAGTGAAATCTTGAAACATAGCCCTTAGTAGTGAACTAAGCAAATTTTTATATTTTGTAATTTTTATTTATTTATTTTTAATTCAACTTCTGAAGATAAGTTGTTTCCAGAAGAATCGGACAAAGTTTTTCTTCAAATTGGGTTGAAAGAATTTTCTTTAACTTAGTTTATAAAAGTGACATGTGTCCCTTAACATGTGAGATGCACTTTTTTATTAATAGTAGGGACAAAGTTAAAATAAATTTTATTAAAAACTCATGTATATCTCACATGTTATTAAAAAAAATGAACATATGTCACTTTTATAAATTAAATTAAAAGAACTTAATCTATAAAAGAAAACTTTGTCTAGCTAGAAGAATCCATTACTCCATATGCGGGATGCAGATGAACCTAATCTTATCTTAACCTAATCTTATCTAATATTAATTAATATATAATATATAGCAGAAATATCACAAGAGAATGTCGCCCTAGGTTGTTTAAAAATTTGACAAGTGGCGTTTTAAACAACTACAATTATGACCCCATCATTTAAACTTAATTGCACCATATATATAACGTTTCAAACAAAGCTTTTACTTCAAAAATAATAATACAACATAGATTAAAATTATAATTAGGAAATAAAGTATTGTTGACGTTGTGGCTTAAAACCCATCACTAAGCAAAAAAAACAAAAAACAAAAATTAAATACCGTCACGACTTGCATAGCACGTGAGATTTTCTGTTTTGGACACCCGTCGTCACCCGATCGACCTGTATATTTCTGGTTGAGAAATGCTACATCTCAATAAAAAGGCCATCTTTCGGCCATAAATGCCTACGTGGCATCAAATTTTTTTTTTTGTCTTTTTCCCTTCCAACAGCACCATCTCTCTCCACTGTCAGAAAACTTTTTGTTTCTTCATTTTTCTCCTCTTCACTCCATTTCTCCCTCTCGCCATTTTCTCCCTCTCTCAGAGGCCGTCTCTCTCTATTCTCCCTCTTTGAGCTCTCACCGATGTTGGTTGAAGCAATCAAAGGAAATGGTAGGCAAAAAATCAAACCATCACCCCCAAATTCGGCCCTTCCACACCGAAATCCCCATCCTTTTTCTCCTCTTCACTCCATTTCTCTCTCTCGCCATTTTCTCCCTCTCTCAGACGCCGTCTCTCTCTGTTCTCCCTCTTTGAGCTCTCACCGGTGTTGGTTGAAGCAATCAAAGGAAATGGTAGGCAAAAAATCGAACCATCACCCCCAAATTCAGCCCTTCCACACCGAAATCCCCAAAAGTAATAACATCCCAAAATCAATTCTTAAAATCAGCAATAACCATCATAGTATCCAGCTACCATTAAAAAAAAAAAAAACCCGAAATGGAAAGCACCCAAAACAGAAAACACCAAACAGACAAAGAAAGAATCCAAAATGGAAAACACCAAAACGGAAACCAGCCGGAGCCAAACTGCCGGCGTCTTCTAGGCAAAACCCCCGCCGGGACCCAAAAAAAGGTCATTACCGGAGCTAAGTTTCCGGCGTCTTCTAGGCAAAACCCCTGCCGGGGCCCAAACCAACGCCGTTACCGGATCTAAGCCGATGGTGTCTTCTGAGAAAAACTTCCGCCAGACCCAAACCACCGCCGCTTTCGAACCCAGTCAACCAACACAGGTGAGAGCTCAAAGAGGGAGAACAGAGAGAGACGGCGTCTAAGGGAGAAAATGGCGAGAGGGAGAAATGGAGTGAAGAGGAGAAAAAGGAAGAAACAAAAAGTTTTCTGACAATGGAGAGAGAAGGTGCTGTTGGAAGGGAAAAAGACAAAAAAAAATTTTGATGCCACGTAAGCATTTATGGCCTAAAGATGACCTTTTTATTGAGGTGTAGCATTTCTCTTTGTGGTTGGAAAGGCTTGTAAAAGTCTTTGTTGCTGACGTATTCATACCGACGTATTCATATTCATATCTTATATATATATATATATATATATATATATATAAACGTAGAGAGTGCTTAAAATTGTAATATGTATTCATGTATTTAATATTTGAACCATTTTTTTATTTTTACCTCTAGTCATTAATTAGCATACTTAATTGTGTTGATTATATTTCAAGATTTGTTTTTTTTTTTAAACATGTTATACTTATTCATTGATAAAAGTTGCGAGCCTAAAACCCTTACAAACAGAGCAAAAAACTCCTAAGTAAATCATAACCGAAGCTAAAGATATTGTCATCAACAACAGACCAAATCAACCAAAACACAGCATTCGCTAACCTATGACTAAATATCAGGTTTTCAAAAAAAAAAAAAACATTCTTACTTTTTTTCACATTACTCAATTTTTACTACTTTATTGAACCAAAACCAAAACAAAATCGTTTATCAAACCAACCCTATCTATAAAGATCCAACAAAAGACAAAATCATTGATGCTGTGTATTAATTGAGTATTTGTTGCGTTATTAAATTGCCGACTACGACGTGTGTGATTTGCTTACCATGCATTCTTGACTATAAACACCACTTTGAAAGGAGAATTGCTATGTGTTTTTATGTGAATATTATTTTCAAAATGAATGAAAACAAAAGGCAAGAAAAACAGCTGACAGAATAAATTTTGTAAGAGAGCAGAGAACTAACGATTTCATTAACACCAAACAAATTTACACACAAACGCAGTTACACATTCCAGAAAATACAGATTCATCTGGAACACCCTTAAGACATTGATGATCGAGCAAACCAACTCAACCAAGCTGCACAGGAATATATATATATATAAACCTTAATTAATTTATACCGGGCACATATGGGTTTTAACAAGTTGACCCAAAATTGACAAATTTATTAGTAGTGTCTTTTCTTAATTTTTAAACCACTAATTTATTATTAAATTTCTATCAAATGTAGAGATCGTGTCAAATCGTGATGATCTATAGTATATCTGAAAGTAGCTAACTAAAAATCTCTCTTCTTACTAATCACGATCATCTCTATTATAGAGAGCCTGGTTTCTATCCAACTCGGTTTGACGTTTGAAGCGATATCGTTTTGGTGTTTTGACCCAATTGAGAGCCGTATTTATAGTCCCTTATAATTGTAGGGTTTTGTACAAATACCATCATGTATCTCGCTCAAAAATAATAAAATCTCGCTGAAACTTTGTGAATGTAACCCTTAGTGATGAACCATACAAATTTCTGTGAAGTTGACTCATCACAACCAATTTACTCCTACAAATCCTTGTAATCAAAGCTTAACAGAATATCCTCCGGCAACGGCTATGACAGCCAAAGCAACATTCCATACAAGGCAAGTCAATGACAACTTGGGAAGATCACCAGATAGCCAGGGGCGGAACTAGGATTTCTAGTGCAGGAGATTAAACATATATATGCAGAGATGACATCCTATTTAAATCAAATGATTGACATCATGGTATTAATCTAAAAATGATCGATTTGTTGCTGCTAGCATAATCTCCAAGAATTGATATTGTGTTGCATTAATTGTCCATGAGATGTTCCATTAGAAAAGAAAGATCAGTTGGCATAATCCCCGAAATGTAGCTCAATCGGCTGGAACCATGCCTAATGAAGCGGAAGTCACTAGTTCAAATTCTCCTCTTGTGCGGACATGTAAAAAAAAAAAAAAAAAAAAAAGGTTTAAACTCTTTCTTATCATGCAACAATATGATTGCCAACATATAGTATAAAGTTGTTTCCAAAAGAATCCATGACTCCGATCCATTTGCGGGATGAAGATGAACCTAATCTTATCTTAAATTAATTAATATATAATAGCAGAAATATCACAAGAGAATGTAGCCCTAGGTTGTTTAAAAATTTGACAAGAGTCGTTTTAAACGACTACAATTATGACCCCATCATTTAAACTTGCACCAAGTAACGTTTCAAACAAAGCTTTTACTTCAAAGATCCCAAGCACAAGTACAACAATTACTATTTTGTTAAATTATCTGCTGGCCCAAAAGTTGGTAAAAAAAAGGGTGAATTTGATCATTTAAATTAATATTCTAACAACCTTCCTTAATAAGTGAGTTTCAAAAAGTGGAATATTTAATTCAATAAAAATGCTTACTTTGATAGGAAATAAATGACTTATCATTTAAATAATGAAAAAAACTTTACTTACCCCTGAATTACCATGTTTTTTTCAATGTCATCCCTAAACTACCAAAATTTGCATGTGGGTATATATCAGCCTCTTTGAATCACCCCCTTCTAAAAAAAAAAAACAAAAAAAAAATCACCCCCTTCAAGGGCTTCGTTAGAATTTTCTGTTAAATTCTAATGAAATGAACGAAAATGACTAAAATAGCATGTTTATATTAAAAAAAAAAAATGAAAGAAAGAATAAAAGTGAAGGTTTTTATTTTTTATTTTTTTTAATTAAGGGTGTATTTATATTTTTATAAATTTTATAGTGGTATAAAAAACATTTCACTTGTTAGCCGTTTGAGTTAACAAAAAATCCTAACATAAAGAGGGATTGAAAGGGGCTGATATATCAAACACCTACATTGAACATTTTGATAGTTTGAGGGTGATGTTGAAAAATGTAGGGTAATTCAAGATGTAAGTGAAGTTTCTCCTTTAAATTAATATTCTTACACATGATATAATTAATTGATTAAAAAATGAAATAACCAATGTTAATTCCTTTCAGTTTTATGAAAAAGCTGAATAAATTAGTTGGCTAGGGAGAGAAGACCAATGAATGTCTGAAATTAATGTTGATAATAGTCTTTACATCATTTCCAATACATTTCCTCTCAAATCCTTTCATCCAAAACCATATGAAATTATTTCATTTCATACTTTTTGTTGGATTGCAGCAAGTTTCTTATAAACCATATGCACAGCAGAGATTTAGATTACAGAAAGAAAACAACATTCCAATTAAGACTATCAAGGCAAAGGAAACAATTAAAAGTCATATGGGCTTTAGATTCAGGGAAGATTGGCATTGGTTCTACTTTAAAATCTACAACAGGGTTTATCAACCACCATTTGATGCAGGACAAACAGTACTGATCAGAACAATACTATGTGAAATTTATGGCAGAGTGAGGAGAAAGAAGCTAGAAAGGGAGCATTGGGGAAAGAGAGATCGAATAAGCTGGGGAGAGAAAGAGAGAAGAGGGGGAGAGGAGAGAAAATCACCTTTCTCATTATTTTATTCCATCAAAGTCTGCTTTAATTAGAAACTAAACCCAAGGGCAGCGCTCAATTCTAGCAGTTGTCTTGCCATCTGCATCAACATTTCTATCAGGAATATGAGCATTCCCTCCATATAAGGAGCATATATTGTGATCAAAATCATAACCATTTCCATTAAAACTCAATTTCCCAGAATATGAAACTAATGTGGCCTCCCAACAAAAGAAAGAGGAAACAATCTAGGGAGAGCTGAACTTTCCATTTTTACAATCAGTGCATGTATCCCATAACAGGGGATGTGAACCAGAGCCAAGCATAAATAGTCAAGATGTAAGCTGTGTTTATATACTATAATCATAGTCCTAAAATTATGCAGATTATGCACAGCTCCAGAGTACAAATATGCAAATCCTAATCAAGCTGTTAGTTTTTTTTTTCCCTGAAAATTCAGAGGCCTGTGATATTTGTTATGACTAGGGCTAATATAAAATGATCTTTACATGGTACAGGACAGGAGCTTCCAAAGTCCACTCCTATAAATTGGCATTATTCCACTTCTAAATGGTGTAATAATACTAACAAGGTTATTGAGAGCTGTATTCAGAAGAAGAAAAATAGCATTCAAAGTATGCAAGAAACCGATCAACTGCCAAGCATAAACAACACATAGTCAGTGAGGAGAATATTGTTCATTTACTCATGTTAGGTGAAACTGCCCACCCAATAAAAATGGCACAAGAAGACACCAAAATACGATGTCTGTTTGCACAACAGCACCTGCACAAGTCTGTTGAAAATGGAACATTAGCTTCAAACAAAAAATTGAAAAAGCATTCCTCAAAACAAGGCACTTACAAAAGATTTAAAAAACGAAGCTACTCTGCCACTTTTAGTAGCATATTTTATAGAACAGTAATCCATTTAGCTATTAGAGCACTAGTAGCAGATGTCTTATATGCCATTCTCTTCACTGTGTTTAGAAAAAATTTCAAAAAAAAACCACAAAAACACATCCACATCAAAAGCCCTATATTTAACCTACACTAAAAGGTATTTATAGTGTTTTCCAATGCATTGGGAAACGAATCAGGATCTACTAAAATTCTTAGGAAATTTTAGTTTCTGAAATTTTAAATTCAAGCCGCTCATTTTCCATCAAAGGGTCATTGTTCTGCCACGTGTCCCACTACTAATAAAATAGATGAAAAATGGATGGCCTAGATCTAAAATTTCAAAAACTGGAATTCTCCTCAAAATTTCAGTGGATCCAGATCCTTGGGAAACATTGTAGATACCCAATGATGTATTAAATTATAAACAAATCATTCTCTCTCCTCTCTCCTTCACATGTCCCGACAATTCCCTCTCTTATTTTTTTCTCTCATTGGTTGTAATGATAAAAAGAAATAGTATTTAATTCATATAGGAAAAAAATAAGGGAATCTATTGTCAAGTTTTTTTTTTTTTTTTAGGAAATCAAAAAATAGTTTTATTCCCTAAATTGAGAGAAAATGGTTGGGAAGCTGCTGCTAGTACTCTTAACTATTAGCTATATGATTAACGTTTAGCCTAGAGAAAATAATATCAATTAAAAATTGGTATCTAAAACTTGAAATTAGTTTCCAGAATAGGCTACAAAGATGGACAAACCTGATATGTAATTTGCACAAGATATCCCCAAAATCTCATTTTTTTTGAATCTCACCAAAAAAAAAAAAAAAAAAAAAAAATCAAATGTGTTGTATGTGTTAATATGATTTAATAACTTAATAATCACGTTAATTTATAGCTTTTTCTATAATAAACTCTGTAATTTCATAAATATTTATTCGGTTATTCCTATTGGAATAAATCTTATTCACACATATAAGGAAAGACAAAGTAGATTACATTACACACGCATTGCCCAATTAAAGACCAACTCCTTTGCATTACATGTCACAAGAGATCCACAACGGTTCTTCAAACCGCCCTGTCAGCTTATCTCCAACCTCGCTTCCCAATCCCAAACACAAGCGCCCCATGTCCAGCTCATCCCCCGAGTGCCACGCTGGCGTGCCATTCTCAAACCCATTCCAAGTCAGCCTCCTCAGCCCACTCCCATCCAACCTCACCACGTGCAAGTCCCCATATGGCTGAAACTGATTGGGCCAGGAAACCGGCTCAGCCGTTACACCACCCAAGTTGGCCGTGAACAACAGCCACTCCCCGTTCGCGCTAAAACACACGTGGTTAATTCTCTCCCTATCCACATTACCCGAACCTTTTGACCCCGCCACGTGGATCCTACGCAGATCAGAGCCGTCAGGTTTGATTACGTAAATGCTGAACGCCTCGACGTTATCCGGATTATGCATAGTGGATGAGAATGCAATGAGATCTCCGTTAGGTGACCAGCTGGGTATGGTATCAATCCACGGACCCTCCGTTAACCGCCGTATACCGCCGTTGAACTCGCCGTTTACGGCGTCCACTATGTACAAATTCTTGTGCCCAGAACGTCCAGACCGGAACACGACCGACTTGCCGTCCGGCGAGCAGGAGGGGAAGGCGTTATTCCCCGTCTCCTCTTTCGTCAAAATCTTCACGTCGCACTGGATCTCCTCGCGATCACCGTCCAGATCTGCCGGGTCGAACTTGATCCTAGCGATCTGAACCGTCGCTCTTGCTGACTGGAATATCGGGCCCACCGAAGTGTATAGAACGTGTTTCTCTGTGGCACTCCACGAGTTGTAAAACGTTGGACGGCCCTTCAGTAGAGTCCACCGCTTAGATCCGTCCGATTTCACGATCTTCAGACCGGTGTTGCCGTCGAAGTCGTGATTGAACGCGATAAAGTCACCGTTGGGAGAAAATGAAGGAAAAAAGCCGTTTATTCTAAGCATTCGGAGCTGTTTAACAGGAGACATTATTGGGTCCAGATTTTGAATCCTGGACTCGCCTTGGGTCGACTCGCCCCGGAACCGATGGTACCCCAGGAACCGGGAACCCGGAGAGACAAACGGGTTGTAGTGGTGGAAATTCGGGTTCAGCGACTCGGTCACTGGGTGGAACGTCTTTGACTCGGTGTCGAAGATCTCGATGTGCCGGAATTCCTTGTCGCGCCTTCGAGTGGCGACGGCAATTCGTTTACCGTCGTGCATGGCCGCCGGAGTGAAGCAATGGAGCCCTGCCGGAGTGACCCGAATTGCAGTGTTTGAGAGCCCAGACAACAGCTCGAGGTTTCCCGGGAAATCAATCCGGAAAATGCTCCACCACCCGTCTTCGGCTTGGCGGTGAAAGTAGATGACCGAATCACCCGACCAGGTGGGCCAGCCGCCTCGTTCGCACACAGTGACCCGCTTGTTCGGGTCGGATTCTGGAAACACGGCAATATTGGTGTGGAGCTCGTGGAACTCACCGTCCCATGGACGAGACCCATACGACGCGACGGCTATGAAATTCCCAGACTGAGAAACAGCGGGACTGTAATCAACCGCACCGTACGGAGTGAGGCGGGTAAGCTCTAAATCGTCAACCCGGGTCGAGTAGAGAGCGGACCAGCTCTTGAAGGGCTGGTCGGGTTGTTCGTGGGCTGAGATGAAGTAGAGCCGGTTGTTCTTGATAACGGGGCGGTCGTGGAAGAGGCTGGCGGGTATAGAAGGAAGCGGTTTCGGGCTGGGGAGGCCTGGCGGTGTTAGGTAGATACGGGAAGACCCAGTACGCTCAGAAACGAAGACGAGGCTTTGATCATCGTCGAGGAACTGGGCATTGAAGTTGATAGAGATGCCATCAGTGAGGCGGTGGTCGGAGCCGAGAGTGGCACTGGGGTCGAGCTCAATAGAGAAGAGGTCGAAGCCGTAGTGGGGCCTGCCCACGGTGGAGAAGACGATGGTGCCGGTTGGATCCATGAGCCTGTGAGAGTAGAGAATAAAGTAAGAGTGGATTAGAGTGAGTGGTGAAGAAGTTGGGAACTGGCAAGGGTTTAAAAAGGAGAAGAGGTGGCGTGGTGAGAACAGGTGGGTGGATTTGATCGGACTCTTAACAATTTAGAAGGCTAAAGTGACAGAATTCTTATTCAATTAAAAAAAAAAAACAAAAAACAGAAGAGTAGAGTTTTTTAAGATTTTGTAGTGTGAACGCTTAGGAGTGATGTATATATTCGGATATGGTTCAAGGATTTTGGCATGATGTCCCAATAGAGCAGTCCAAGACTTGTTGCCCAAGTATTTTGGTATGATGGCTCAACATCCGTCCACGTTTGAAAGTTAGAACGAGAAGAGTCAAATTTCCAACCTTGTATTGCGTAAAATATGCTCACTTGCTCAGCATCTTAGGAATCAAGAATCAAGTAGTTATTTTTAGCACATCACGCTTGAATAGTAAGCATGTCGGTGTTAAAATATTATTAAAATAATATTTAAATAATAAAAAAAAATTAAATAAAATAATATTTTAACACTGGCGTGCTTACTGTTCAAGCACGCCAATGTGCTAAAAATTACTACTCCATATAGATAAGATTCACATATCTCCAGGTTAAACTGTTTGGTAGAGGCAAATTATTAGATTGTCTCCAAAATTAATATTGACGTATTGAGCTTATGGCAATATTGACATATTGCAATACTTGTGTTGGAAGATAAAGTGGTTATGAAATTTTTACCAAGAATACATTAATATACATAATTAAATATAACTATAATCTAAAAGCCTAAGCTAATGAGCTAAAGTCCACATTAAGCACTCTTTTCTTTTATATTTTCTTAATGTAAGACACAAAACTCACAAGTGTACTCATAACAATCTCTCTTTCACTTGTAAGTCTCTTCATATTGATCCAACTCCTCCTCGTTTGTGAGTCTTTTTACATTTCTCACGTCAAGAGTTGCAGATGAAGACACAACTCTAAACCCAAGTTGTGAGTAGAGACACAACTCTAAATCAGACGCATCCAGACACCCGTCCTAGAAAGGTAGCCATGGCTCTGATGCCATTTGTTGGGAGATATAGTGGCTATGGAGAACACTATTTTCTTTTATATTTTTTCAATATAGGACACAACACTCATAAGTGCACTCATAACAACTTGTATCGATGACCATTTTTCAGAGTTGGAAATCATGAACTTACCCTTGACAGGACAAGTCCAAACAGAAGAAATGAATACGACTGCATACAGTATTTCATTAACTTGCCAAAACAATTGCTATTCTGCTCCTTATTTTAGAACTTGAATTAGAGTGAAATGCAATAATATTATTCAAGAAGATGTTTGAGGGTACATATGTGACGACTAAACCCTAGGGCATCACCCAACTCTGCCATCTGCAACAACATTTCTAGCAGGAATATGAGCATTCCCTCCATATAATGACCATATATTGTCAAAACCATATCCATTTCCAATAAAACTCAATTTCCCAGAATATGAAACTAATGTGGCCTCCCAACAAAAGCATGAGGAAACAATCTGGGGAGAGCTGAACTTTTTATTTTTACAATCAGTGCATATATCCCATAACAGGGGATGTGAACCAGAGCCAAGCATAAATACCTGTGAATCAAACACATTTGTTGGACTCATCATATGCATAATTCAAGGTGAAAACCAGATGTATGAAATGAAAATAGTGCAGATAAAATACCATAAAGGAGCCCATGGTGTACGAAGCTCCAGGAAAGGATATGGCCACCTGGGATATATAGAAGATTCAAAATATCAACATCTCAAGTCTTTGAAAGAGGACAAACAAGAAAATATTATGCGTACCATGTAAAACAACACGCGTGAAGGATCCACTGGAAAGAAACATAGACGCAGCTCCAGACCGCAAAATATGCAAATCCGGACCAAGGAAATGCCTGAAAAACATTATAGAAAATGGCATCATCAATCATTAGATTAGAGGTAATTTGAGGATGTCCTGTTTCTACACCTACATTTCTTGCTATGCAATCCTAGCCATCTAATCTGACACCTTTAGCCAAGATGTAAGATGTGTTTATACATTATAATCATAGTCCTAAAATCATGCAGCTCTAGAGTACAAATATGCAAACCCTAATCAAGCTGTTTGTTTAAATGGTGTAATACTTACAAGGTTATTGAGAGCTGTATCCAGAAGAAGAAAAATAGCATTCAAACTATGCAAGAAACCGATCAACTGCCAAGCATAAACAACACATAGTCAGTGAGGAGAATATTAGTCATTTACTCATGTTATGGTTCCTGAGAGGATTGAACAAGATGGTGAGACCATGCTTCCCAAAATTTCTAAATAAGGAAGAAGGTGAAGAAAACATCCAGAGAGTATGCTGCAAATAGTAAGTGAAGAAGACAAAGACATGTCTAGACAACAAACTATATACTTCAAAGGAAAAGAAAATCACTGTTAGCTACATATTACTGTCTAGAAGTGAATTGCCTTGAAGATATTTTAATGAGGAAACAGGCAAACAGGAAAAATGTAACCAATATGAAGAATAGACAATCAAGACCTACAAAACATTCACAAGTTTAAATTGCATAGGCAAGTTAACAGAAGGAAATGCAAGATTTTTGGCAGTAGAATCAAAATGGCCAGGAAGGAGCACAACCAAGAAGAAATATGCAGATGAAATTGATGTAATTTAGGGAGCAACTGTAGATTGATCAGCTTGATACAGCAGAACTCTCAGGAAAAAAATGTAAGCCAGATGCATAGTGAGTTCCCTTCAACTCAAGCCTTAATTCCTTTGCAAAATTTTAATTTTTTCATATCAGAAATTATGAGTTAGGTGAATTGTTAGGGAAAACTATTGGTTTTTATTTTCTTTACTTTACCCTGCTAAAAAGATAACTAGTACAAGTGGACTCTCACCGGTGTTAGGTGAAACTGCTCACCCAATAAAAATGGCACAAGAAGACACCAAAATACGATGTCTGTTTGCATAACAGCACCTGCACAAGTCTATTGAAAATGGAATATTAGCTTCAAACAAAAAATTGAAAAAGCATTCTTCAAAACAAGGCACTTTTACAAAAGATTTCAAAAACGAAGCTACTTTTGCCACTTTTAGTAGCATATTTTGCAGACCAGTAATCCATTTAGCTATTAGCTATATGATTAACGTTTAGTCTAGAGAAAATAATATCAATTAAAAGTTGGTATCTAAAACTTGTAATTAGTTTCCAGAACAGGCTACAACGATGGACAAACCTGATATGTAATTTGCATAAGGTATCCCCAAAATCTCACTTTTTTTTGAATCTCCTCTTGAGCATGCTGGCTTTTCAATTTAACAGGACCCTTAACTTTTCCGGAAGGAGGTTTCTTGGAGGACAACAAGCATCCATACGCAGAGACAAAGGTGCCCAGCTACACAAACAAATTATGTATGTGCAAAAAACAAGAGCTGCTTTAATATGATATGAGTTTATTTGATTCTCACTTAAAAGCCCCATAATTCTTCTGCAGAAATGCATGAAAGAAATGAAACTATAGTGTTCACATACCGCAAAATAGACCATAACTAATGCAAAAGTCCACCTACAAGCCAATCCCACCAAAGAAAACGAAAATTAAATAGCTTCAATTGTTAAGAAAATAACCCACAATCTAAAATTCTAAATCCTCTGATCTCAATAGCCATAAGTGAAGGGTAAGATCTTACTGGGTGTAGAAATAGAAGGAAAAAGCTCCAGTCCAGGCAACGACTTCGTATAGCACCCAAGCCATGCAAACGAAAGCGAAGGCTCTATAAAGAAGAAGCCAGAAAGGATTGAGATTTTTCCAGCATGGAGTCCAAAAGTCAGTGTGATCGAGATCGAGAGGCTCAGCTTTCTGTTTTTTGATAAATTTCACAGCCACCACAGCTGGGGCGGCGATGATCAGTGCACAAACCGGCACTTGCCATCGGACCCAGTACAGGAGACCTTCGTTGTCGTCCGAGGAAGACATTTCTCAGACGAACTCTGTGCAGGCAAAAGGTCAATGAAGAACCTACAGAGTCATATGGAAGTGAGAGGGTGAGATGAATTGTGAAGGCTCTAAAAAGGGGGCTTTCAATGCTGAAAGCGAAGGGCAAGGTAATTAAGTCGGTTGAAAACAACACCAACATGATGACCAACGGTCCAACCATATCAACCGTTTAGGAACTGCGAATGGGATAAGGAATCTGGTAAATTTTAGGAAGGCCTGCTCAATGTTTTTGTTAAGTGCATTCAAATGCTTACACTGTTGGATATTAATCTCGTTAAACCCCATCGTAACATTTCATCATGTTCTAAATACGAGGTCCATAACTCGCTCTCTCCGTGACTTAAACCCGTGATGATCAACCTGCCCTGATATCAAAATATGTTATTTTTATTGGATGCTGATTTGCTTAAACCCTTTAACTCTTTTCTAGCATTGGATTTTTGTGTTATGCCCACTTAAGCCTATTTGGGCCGACGCTTCAGTTAGATTGAAAATCATCAATTTTTTAGTACCAATATCTATATACAAGCCTCAAACTGCAATCCATTGCCCTCTTCTTACTGACATGAGAATATCGCCCTTATATCCAATTTTCCACATGAGATTTAACATGAACTTAGTTCTATTTTATTGCAAATGTGATGCACCTAAGCTTAGTTCTATTTTATGTCATAGCCGCTTGACCAAACCAATTAACTAAATATATTGGATCCAATTATAACCAGAACCACATTTGAAAAGATCCTGTTCACAAACTCAGGGGTGCAATTGAGTTGGTGTATGTCCTATAATGGAGAAAAGCATCATGCCATTTACTCAAAATCATCCAAAGATTGTGGCAGTTTGGACTGATTGTCTGCTCTTGCCGTTTTGTGCTGGGTCTAGATTTCAAAGCAATGTCTACAGAGAGATCATCCAAAAAAATGTATGGTTGATTGAATCAGCTGTATTAAGAAACCCAATCAATGGAAATTCTGGCTCAAAAGTCCACATTAAGCTCAAAAACATATCCGATATAGGTCAATTCAAAGAACAAAGAGGAAAATTGAAAACTCAAAAAAAAAAATCATAGGTGATAGCTTCATTCTGGCAGTAAAGCTTGGACATTGACTCAACTGTAGCATGTCCAACAGTATATATGAACCACAGTTTCTAGAAGGGTTGGATCTGACCACCCCCTCTTTATATACACAAGCATAAATTCAGAATGAAAACACTTTCCAATGGTACTCAATTTTGGAGGACAGCATGAAACTAACATGCCCTAATAAAAGCGTGGGGAAACAATCTGGGGAGAATTGAATTTTTTGCTTTTATGATCAGTGCAAATATCCCATAGCAGGGGATATGAACCACAGCCAAGCAAAAATACCTGTAAATTGAACACAGTGATTAGATTCTTTATAACTCAAGGTGAAAACAAGACACAAGAAAATGGTGGAAATAACATACCACAAAGGAGCCCACGGTGTATCAAGCTCAAGGAAAGGATATGGCCACCTGGAAAAGACTCAAGGTAAGTTACAACTTCTTGCACCAAAATATAAGATTATAGAAAACCATTTTCCCCTTTTAACAATGCCACAGAGAAGTACACATTGATGGAGTTATGCATACCATGTAAAACCACAGGCATGAATGACCCATTGGAAAACAACATAGACGCAGCTCCAGATCACAAAATATGAAAGCCGGAACCATGGAAATGGCTGAAAAACAAGACAGGAATATTGTGGCATTATTAAACCTTTGAGGCCATTTATAATAGATGCAATGTTCATGTTCTCTACCAGAAAATAGTCCTGGTTGGGCAATTCTAGCCATTTGATCCAACACATTTACCAGGATGTAAGCTGCTTATATACTAGTATATATCTTTATAGGCTTTCCACTTCTTAAAGGTGTGATACTTACCAGACTATTAAGTGAGGTATCCAGAAGAAGGAAAACAGCATTCAAAGTATGCATGCAGCCCATCAACTGCCAAACATAGAACAATAGGAAAAGGGCCAGGACAAATTTAGTCATTCATTCATCTAATATGGAGCTAGAGAGAATTAGAACAAACCAAATCACTTTAACAACTATATTATAGATATGGTTTGCAGAGTTGGACTCTTACCATGTTTAGACCTAGATGTGCATTTGACAAAAAGGGGACGATAACACACCAAAACACAATGTCTGTCATGATAACAGCACCTCCACAAGTCTGTTGCAAATAATTTGTTAGCTCCAATGAGAATTCAAAGTCTAAGAACACATTTATCAACATGGCAAACAGTTTCAGAAAAAAGGCTAGCCTGATATGCAGTTTGCATTAGATATCCCCAAAATCCTGCTCTTTTCTGAATCTGCTCTTCAGCATAGTGGCTTTGCAACTTGATGGTACCCTTAATCTCTCTTTCCCTGTAAGTAACAGAGTTTGTGGTTCTACTCTCTTCGAAATCCCTTCTCAGAAACTCAGCCCTTGCCCCATTTTCAGAAGGTTTGTGTGAGGATAGCCAACATCCATATGCAGATACAATGGTCCCAAGCTACACACAGAATTTTATGGTATGTGTAAAGCAGGAGCTGCTTTGAAATGAATATAGGTTTAGTTTATTTAATTAAAAGAAGCCTGATAGGTTTATATTGCTCTATGTTGCATCTATTTCGTTCACCTATAATTACCTAGAGCATTTAGGAGTATTAGAACATAATTATTAAAGGATAAGAAGATTATACAAAAGTCCAAAGTCTATTATACTTTCATCCGTTTCAACTGTTACCAAAGTCCATTCTACTTCACATTCTAACAGTTACAGAAAATGAATAGCCTCAATTAATGTGGTTTTATTTAATTGTTATTTAATACACATGTAAGAATGTCTCTATTTAAATAAATGGAGAAGTCTCCAATGTAATGAAGCGTGAGAGACAATTATAATCAAAGTTTGTTTGAACTCTATTATGGAAGAGAGTAGGAATCAATAGAAATTCTTGCATTACAGAATATGAAAAAACTAGATAAGGATATGGTGCTTGACATACCGCAAAGTAGACCATAACTAATGCAAATGTCCACCTGCAGAACAATTACACCAAATTATAGGAGACTAGACAGTTTTAATGGTCAATAAAACATAACCTCTCATAGATTCTAATACCTCCAATATTGTAAGCGAAACAATGTAAGACAAACACTAAGCTAGCATAGCTGTCTCGATGATGATTAGAGTAGAAATTGGCACTTACCATGAGAGTTAGTATCCAAAACCTTCTTTGTTGTCTAAATTTGACATTTGAGACATAAAAACTTCATCATTATCCCTATGAAGCTCAATAGGGAGAGGGCTCAAGTTGTGAAGAGGGAAATAGATATTCAAAAGTTTTAGAAGGACTTGGAAGTTAAATGGTGAGTACAAACTTAAAAAAGAATTCAAAGCTCTAATGCAAATGTGACTGTCTATAACAACTCCTTAAGCTCTAATTCAAAGCTCTAATGCAAGAATTCAAAGTTAAATGGTGAGTACAAACTTGAAGTTAAGGAGGTCTGACAGGCAAGCATGCAGACTGTTGAAGGCTTCTTTTTCTTCTAAATCTGGCACAAGTCCAGAAAGGGCAACTCCAATGCCTTCAGGCATTCTGTTATAATGTTCCCCCTAGCCCATTTATTAGTGGGCACATGTTTATCCCCACCCACAGTTTACCTAGCTTGTAGGAAATGGTGATATTTAACCGCTTAATTAATATTCTAACACTCCTCATTGAGACAAGGTTTAAACTCAAAATCTTTGGTCTAATACATTACTCATCCCAAAAGCTTAAGCTTCATACAAAATGATAAATTTAATCACTTAATTAATATTCTTAAGACCCCGCTTAACTTCTTTCTTGGGACATTTCTCATGGCATCTGACTAGACTATACAACTCCCAAGATGTATATTGCTTGAGGTATAAGCACATTTATGAGAGAGAAAGAGAGAGAGAGAGAGAGAGAGAGAGAGAGAGAGAGAGAGAATTAGACACTAAGTGATCCAAATTAGGCAAATACTTAGAAGCGGCAACATCAAGTCATCAAACTATTAGTCAAACAAAGAATTAACAGAAACAAAATCTGCAATGGGTGTGAGCAAAATTAAACAAAAGGAAAGAATTCTCACTCAGTGTAGTAAATAAAGATGGTTGCATCCCAGTCCACAACATCCCAAGCTAGAAAACCCGCCATGGCCAAAAAGGACAAGAACCGCGAGGCCAAGAGCCATCCAGGATGCACCCCTCTCCAGCAGCTGGTCCATAGCTGGGAGGTGCTGACATGAGCCCTCGGCAGGGCACTGACATAGACATCACCGTCCGGTCTAGCCACCAGAAGGCTCTCGTAAATGGTGTTGTCATCGCATCTGGAGCCACCCTCTTTCCTCCACAGCACCCACAGGGCGCCACAGAAGGAAAAAGCAACAATGCCAAAACAAACAAAATCATACCAGTAAACTTGTAGTGCCATGTTTTGGCCAATTCTAGGCCTTCACGTATGAAGGCCAAAGGATTTTTGAAGACGAAAAGATATGAAGGCGTGGGATTGGATTAATGTTGTTGTTGTTGGGTATAATTTGTCTAAACATTTTCAGCTGGGAAGAGCTAGCTGCTGCAGTTGATAGTTTGATACGAGAATGTTAGTTTTGACTGTCTGGTTTAGGATTTTCAACGTCACGTTTTATGGATGTTTTTCTATTATTATTATTATTAAAGAAAGCATGGCGGTTTGTCATGTTGACGCTACGGTCGGTGACAAAAGTTTGATAAAGATAATCCCTTTTTTATTTTTTTGGCAACAAGAACAATTGTTGTTGTTGTCTTCTCATTTGTTTTGAAAGTTACATCCCTTAAATCTTCCACCTCCATGGAAAAGGGAATAATGATTGCTTCCAAACGATAAAAGTTCATCAACTCAACTTATTAAATTGACCCAAGACGTACGTTATTCTCAATATTGGTTTCTAAACAGGGCATGTCTCATTTTTAAGATTCAACCATAAAAAATACTAAATAATATACTTTTATTTTACTGGATTGATGTGTCAATATTCATCGATTCTTGAATTTTAAGAGTTGATAGTGAGATGGCCGTTATAGTATCTCTATATATAGCATTACTCTTTTATAATTGAGTAAGAGTAATGTTAGATTTATATTTTTATTCCACAACTATCTCATAATGCTGATGTGACAGTTACAACGGAAAATTTTATTTACCCTCCTTGAACTTTATCGCTTTTGCAATTTCCCTCTTAAAGCTCAAAAACTCTCAATTTAGTATATCGAATTTTTAAAAATCTGCAATTTCACCCATCTCATTAAGTTTTGGGGGGTTAAATTAGAAAGTCAAATGATGACATTACCATTATACCCCTATAAACTTTATGAAATTACACAATTATCCTTAAATTGCAACTATTAGTTTTATTTATTTATTTTTTCAAAAATGAAATTAAAAAAAAAAAAAAAAAAAACTATAGATCACAAAAATGAAAAAAATGATAAAAGTTCAAAGGGGTTCCGTAAAGTTTCTATCGAGAGTTGATTAGGATTACCACGTTAACATTGTGGAGAGTTGTGGAATAAAAATATAGTATATATATTGAATAATATTGCTCTTCATACCAATTTATGATGTTGCAACTTTTATTTTATTTTTTTTAAATAGATAAAAGATGTGAAGCCTGAAGAGTTGCTTTACAATTCTTCTACAATTTGGTTACAGGTTTCACTAGGCAGGCAGGCGGGTGGTTTTATTAATGGGTGAAAAAGTTTCGACCCGCTTGGCCCATAGGGATATATGTGGTTTGGGCTTAATTGCCCGGCCCAAATGAATCTCTACAGCTCGGGATGGATACAGGTCTATCAGTATATCTTGTTTGAAATTCAGGTACAACTTACTTACAAAAATAATAATAATAATAATAAATAAGGTACAACTTAATTAATAGAAAGATTTCATAATTGAAGTCTTCCAGAATATTTTTCCAACTTAGCCGCAATTCTTGATTATACTTTATTTAACAAGTCTTTGGGGGCAGTCCCACATTATTAATAGCTCAACATGCATGTGTGAATGCTAAACACTGAATTTGGACATGTATTCTTGCAAATTGCATCAATTAAAAATGTGTTTCTTCCCTAAGTTTTAGGTTGATGATGATTAATTTGGTGACATGCAGTAATTACAAGTAATTTTTTCACCATGCGCATGTGACAAAATTACATCTTGTTGGTCTTGTAATTAATACCACTAAATTGGGTCTCAAGGTGTTTTATGGTTTGTTGGCCAAGACAGAGTACTGGAATGTCAAGAACCATAAGCAAATTTTGCTATTTAAGTTGTCGGTAATTTAGTCGGTAAATATGAGAGTCCTTTTAAGATTTATCTGTCAGAATGGCCCTGTTTGCCTAAGGCGCGGAATGACACTGTAGTTGGAACGATACTGTTTGAGCTACAGTACCGTACAGGATGTGCCGTATATGTGCACAAAAATCATGCCTAATTTTCAAAAAAACTTAACTCACTAACACACCCCAAGGTTACTGCAGTAACCATTTAACAACTAACCTAACCATGGAGCTCACTAACTCACTTTCTCTTTCAACAAAAAAAAAAAAAAAAAAAAAAAAAAAAAAAGGAAAAAAAATTCTCTGCAGTAAAGAACTTGTAGCTTCTCCGACCTTTTTTCAAGAAAATCTCTTCTTCCTGGATCCACTTTCTCTTTCAACTAAAAGACAAAAAAAAAAAAAAAAAAAAAAAAAACTTTATGCAGTAACGAGTTCTCCCACATTTTTTCAAGAAAATCTCTTCTTTCTAACTCCACTTTCTCTTTCAACAAAAAAGAAAAAAAAAAACAAAAAAATAAAAGGAAAAAAAGGAAAAAAAAAATTTCTGAAATGGTCACTGCAGTAACTTTGGGGTGTGTGAGTGAGTTGAGTTTTTTTTGAAAATTACGCTTGACTTTTGTGCACATCTGCTGCACATCTTGTACGGTACTGTAGCTGAAACAGTACCGTTCCAGCTACAGTGTCATTCCACGCCTTAGGCAAACAGGGCCAACATGTCTTGAACAACTTGCTTTTTATAGGAGTTTTCTCACATTCGTTATCTGGGTTGTTAGCGATCCAAACAACAAATTGCTTGCCAACAATCCGGATCCGTTGTAGGTTTCTTAGTTCCACTCCTTAACAGCTTTGCAGCGTGGGTAATCTCTCTGGCATCATTTTTACCAAATATATGATTGCCTAGATAGGAACATTTTACCACACCATTTTTCCCCAAATACATGATTGCTTAGGAACATTTTACCACACTGGCGCGGTATTCACAACTGAGTTTCAAGTGGGCAAAGTCCAAAGAGTATATAATTCATATTTAATAAGTCACCATCAAGTTGACAATTTATAAATACTTCCAAACCATCTAGCAAGAATTTCTTCCAAGATGCAAAACATATACTCCCCAACCCACCCTTCCTTAGAAAAGGCCCCAACTTTTTCTTTAATTTTTTAGGGGATAGAAAATGATCGGATTCCGTGTAATGAACTGTAGCCTGTCTGAGAATGTGTCGGAGTAAGTAGCGTCCGACCAATCTCTTACATAAGGTCGAACGTTATAAGATAATAGGACAACCTCATTGCACGGAGTCTAAATTCGAACGAAAAAAATATATGATTGATCATGATACATGACATGACATGATGAAATACATAGCTAGGTAGACAAGATTGATGGATTTATGAAATGGAAAATGGAAAAAAGATAACAACATTGCCGATTACAAGGAAAATGCACATGGGAAGTGCTGGTAACAAGGTTTGACTTCAAAAAAGTAAAATCCATTTCAATTTTACAAAGAAGCCAATCAACCATAAAATATTGGGTAGCTCGTGAATTCAAACCCAGTAGCATTAATTCTTAGACAACCGCCGGACTGTTATTAACAACCGTGAAACCTCCATCGACAGCCATGTTATGCCCACTGATGTAAGCGGATTCATCAGAAGCAAGAAACAGAGCAGCCTCTGCAACATGCTTTGCCTTCAACGTAATCCCCTTCAGGTTGGCTGCCGCACAACAATTAGCTTCCACCTCACCTGGCTGCAGATTGTAAGCCTTACACGAAAGCGGCGTGGCGATTCCAAACGGCGAAATGCAGTTGACTCTAATCCCATAAGCCCCAAGCTCGCTGCAGGCCGACCGGACTAGGCCGACAAGAGCATGTTTCGATGTCGTGTATGCATGGGGGCCACTTCCGCCGATCGAGGATGCCACGCTTGTAGTGCAGATGATGGATCCGCGTATGTTTCTCCCCACCATGGCTCGAGCCGCGTGCTTGATTGTCGCAGCCACTCCACGAACGTTTGTCGCCATGGTGCTGTCAAGACCGTCGATGTCAAGCTCTAGGATGGTTGTCAATGGGCCCATGACTCCGGCATTGCTGAACAAGATATCCAGGCTGCCGTATTTCTCCAAGGTGTAACTCACCGTTTCCTCAACTTGCTTCTCGTCTCTTACATCGCAATGGCGATAAGTAATCCTCTCTGCACCAATTGATGCAGCAATTCCATTACCCAATTCGTCTTGAATGTCAACAGCAACAACAAAAGCTCCATTCTCTGCAAATAATCTGGCTGCCTCCTCACCAATTCCGCTTGCTGCACCAGTGATGAGGGCCACCTTACCCTCTAACCTGTGGATTATTGAGAATAAACGATCATGTTAAACATGTCTGTATGTGCAGAGGCAGATCTAAAGTTGGTCAAAGAAAGAAAACCTTACCTTGGCTTAGACATTGGTTGCTCTGTTTTCTTTTCTCAAACTTCCAAATAAGCCTCTTGGATCTGCTGCTTATATTAACTTTTGTCATGTACATTTATAAGATTTACAATGCTGCTCAGCTCAACAATGACACATGTAACAAACCCGTATGTTTTTTTTAGTGATACGACCGATAGACACCGTCACATTAACACCTAGTAAAATGAGGGTATAGTACGTAGTATTACTTTTGTTTTTAATGAAGAGACAATGCTTATTGTTCTTTCTAAAAAAAAATTAAAAATTGATGGACACTGCTATATTAACCTAGTCTTAATGAATGGCAAACGTGTAAGGTTATCGATCCCGTATAATTACTATTTTAATATCTTTGGTTTTGATGAAAGAAAAAAGATTAGGAAATGAAGTTATAGAGAGGGCCCATCCACATTGATCCAAGTCAACTGTTGATATAGATATTATAGAATTGATCATAATGTATAATTGGAGTAAGAGTGTACAGCAATTTACGCAAGTCTGTGTATAAATTAATTGCTCTGACTCGAGTGTTTGCTTGATTTAAATTATTTATTCTTCTCAACTCTTCCATGAGTTCCATGTTAGCACGATCCCATTAGCCAGCCACAGCCCACGCCGTTGCAATTGTTGATAGGGATATTATTTAGGTTAATTAGCTAGCAAGGAATACTAGTGTAATAATTTAATGTATGTGTATACAGTAGGAAATCTAACGGGCATGACTTTTTCTTTTTCTTCTCATTTATCAATCTAACTTAATTCTGTATTCAAATATTGTAGTAGAATAATTTTAAGAAGAAGGCCTTTAAAAATGTAAAAAGAGATGTTTAGGATGTGTTTGGCAAATGAGTGGGTCGAACTTGACCCAAAATCTTAAAAAATTCTTTTCTAAATCAACCTCAACATTCTTACATTTTACATCACATTAATCACTTTTTATTACCATTCAAATAAAAAAAATCACTACAAAACAAAATTTTTCACTTTTTTATACAAAACATTCTTACTTTTTTCTCTCACATCAATTAAATCTGCTACAGTTCCGACCTACTTCTTAAGTCTACTCTTTTGCCAAACATAACCTTAAAGTCCAAGAACTTAAAAAAAAGGAAGGAAGGAGCCATTTTCCTCATTCGAATTATTTTCGCAAGGAGTCAAGTACATACAGAAAATAACGTCAATGAAAAGGAGGAGACGAGCGCCCTCTCAAACTTTAAGACATGTTTGGTAAACTTCTCTACATCTCTTTTCGCTTCTCAAACGCTAAAAACTAGTTTAAAAAATCAGTTAGCCAAATGGGTTTTCATGCATGATTCCTACTACTAACACATTTCTCAAAATACAAAATATTAATGTTTTTTCATCTTTAAAAAAAAAAAAAAAGAAAAAAAAAAAAGAAGAAATAAGATGTTTTTTCAAGGCCACCTTGTATAGGATCCAATGCAAGCCCGATCTTCCACACTCATCACTCTTTGGTAGACTATAATACTAGTAGGTCTAGGTTTCATAGGTTGTGGTGCTCGAGTTAGTGCCCGATTGTATCACATTTTGATTTGACAACAATGTCTTGGGCCTTCTTTGTAGGCAAATACTTTGCTGAAATTTGCCTAGTTTTAAAATTTTGTTGAATATGGCTGAATATAAAATATTCTTATACTCCTCTGATAAATTTGGTTCATACCAATAAAAAATAATTAATTTAATTAATATTTTAATTAGCACCTCTTTTTAAGTGTGAGTTTAAAATAAAAGATGAATGACAGATATAAAAATTATGTAATATTTTGGTCTCATATTAAAGGAAGATGAGTAGCCTACATGAAGTAGGTGGCCAGTCGTGGTCTATAAAGAAACTCATATGATGATTCATGGAAAACTTTATATTCATCATTCATGGATCTACCTCATGAATGATGATGGGGTAGATCCATCTAAGTTTAACATCGCTTACTTGCCAAAGGTTCGTTTGAGATTGTGGTTTCAATAAGTACGATTTTAAAAATTGCGTTTTTAAAGATTTCGTTTTTCAAATCTTTACTTTTTAAAATCGTAAAAGCGTTTGGAAAAACATGTTAAATTTTTTTTTTTCATTTTTTTTATCAAATATTTGTTATGCGAAATCGTGATTTTAGTTTAAATTTATGTTTTTTAAATAACCACCCCCTACTATGCTTATAGAAATCGCGTTTTTTTTTTTTTTCCTTTCCTATTTAAGATTAAGTGCTTTTAAAAGTACAATGTTAAATGCCTTACATTTTACGATACTTTTAAAAACACAAATTATTTTTATAAAATCGCAATTCAAAACGCATCCAAAGTAGAATTGAATTTAGTAAAGTTTTCATTTTTGAGTGATAGCCTCAAATGAACGAAACTGAAATTTAAGATTATCCATAAGAATGCCTTGGAAGAATCCTACTTCCTTTTTTCGCAAATAAGCATGCATTTTGCACACAAAGATTCACGTGGTATGGACTTGATTGGTCTGTCATATCTATATCGTACAAGCTGATGTAGAATAGCATCACGGCAACAGTACTATTCCACAGCCTGGGAAATCTGTCCAATACACTCTTCTGTGGCTTATGTGTTGTGGAGGTGATTTTTGACGGTCAATCAGTCGCCGCCTCCGCTGGTTTTTCTGCTAAAATAACTGACCATGTCTGCAACCGCAGTATCATCCTATGTTGTTTCAGGCCCAAATTCTTTGGGTCTTTGCCACTTCTCATCAAGAACAAGACCCAGAAATGTTTTCCTCTTTAGCTCCGTAGCCACACCTAGTTGGAGAAGCTTCCATTCTTTGAGGCCACCATCTATCTTATTCAAAATCCCACATGGGTTTTCCAAGCGAAGCCTCAAAGGCTCCAAGCCCTTTTCCCCTGTCATGCAATGGCAGGATTCCACGTAAAAACTCTCTCTTTCTGAAAAATTTGTAGTCTTCTTATTTGTTTTTCAACGTATTTTGTTGTGTTAATATTACCCAGATTCATAAACTTTGAATGGGTTATATGCAACCATAAAGTACGAGGTTTTCGAAGGGCTCCATATGAATTTGGTGATCAATTTATTTGATTCATTAATTGGATCTGTTATGTAGCAGATTCGCGCAATGGGTTAATACCCAATATGCATTTCATCTCAGAGATGACATTTTCATTTTCTTTAACTATTGTGCATAATTTCCATCTAGTAATTGCAGAGCTGCATCACTTGTTTAGAGTTAAAGAGGATAGGTGGAAACGCGGTATCCATTGGCTAATGTTCTCCACTCGATGTATCTTCTTTTGCATAACAATGATAGTGATTTCTGCACATCATATTTAATTTTGATGCGAAGAAGTTCTGCCATGTTGATTCCTTTTATGATGCAATGTGTTTTTATACAAGTCCTTAGAGTCAGCTTTCAGCATGCCTAGGCTGCCAATTGAACCTAATCTACCAGCTTACTAGTTACTACTATTAACTAGAAAATGTGACCAAATGCAGGGTCAAGATGGAACTTGATGTGCCTGTTTCCGTTGCCTATGCCTGTTACTCTGATCGTGAAGCCATTCCCCGTTGGATGCCTTTTATTTCATCTGTAAAGGTGCCGCTAGATAGCACAAAATAGCTCTTTAGATAACTTTGACTGTAACGTTTGAATTTGGATTGCCCTAATCTAACTGTTTTACTTGCTTGATCAAAAGCAAAGTTTGCTTTGTAAGGGTTATAGTAGATGTATAGTTCTTTCTTGTACAACTGATTCTAATATTATCAGACACTTAACTCAGTTTTAAAGCCCAGCTTAATTAGACAAACATTCACTAAATTATTAAGTCTGACAAATGTTACAAGGTAGAAATGGTTCTGCTTTTCATAGTATCCATAACTGCAGGGCATTTTATGGCATGGGTTCTGTTTGTTATTAAGTTTGAAACCATGGCGTTGTATCGCCTAAAGAGTGTATCAGTGCAATGACATTATTGAGTCTTGAGTCTCACATAGCTGATCAGCTTCAAAATTGTGCATGTGAGACAACTTGATTTTTAATTCTCCTACCAGATATTGGAAGACAAGCCTGACTTATCACGTTGGTCGCTGAAGTATGAAGCATTTGGTCGTGATATTGAGTTCTCATGGCTTGCCCGAAATATGCAGGTAGGGATGTAAGCCTAGCATTTTCCTTAAATTCTTCCTATATTCCCCATTATTTTTCCCTCATATATATGAATATGTTCTTACTATGTGTGCTTTTTGAGTCCTGTTATGATAAATTTTTGCAGCCTATCCCAAATCAGAAAATCCACTGGAGATCTCTGGAAGGTCTTGCTAACAGGTAACAAGAGAAACAGTAATATAGTATTGGGAAGGGTATGTGTTGGTTACCTTTCTGTTCAATATTAATGGTGCATGTCTTCCAAGGCTTTACTAGGTGAAGCAGATCATGGCATAAGAAGAAAAATAAAGAAGAGGAGAGAGAGAGAAACTTCATTCATAAAATGCTGAAAATAATTTGGAAAGTAAACAATGAAAATGAGTACACATGGGATCTTAATGGTAGTCAAGCTTCTGGACGATGCCTCAGTACATTGGCATTTTCTGGGCTAGTTTCCTTGTAGTGCTTAGTATTTACATAACAACGTTTTAGTTTAATTTCTCTAAATCTTAAGTGAAATTGTCAATGAAATGCTTTTATTGATACTTTTAGTTAAACCCTCCATGCTTTCCTAGAGTTGCATCACCTTTTGGTGCATCTGTATGTGTATGTATGTTTAGTTGGTTGGTAACAAGTTGACTCCCCTGCACCTGGTGCCAAACAGCCTCAATTTGTTTGGGCTTTGCTTGGGAGACAACTGTTGCTTTTGCTTATGCTGTTAAGCAGAATAAAATGAAAGAGTCGAAATTGCAACTTCTTAGAACCATCATGAAAGCCTTTTTCAGCCATTTAGCATTTAATTTTGACATTTCTTGCAAACTTGCACCGGCGTTTAGAAAATACTACTGCACGTATGTTTCATAACCATATTCACTTCCACTGGGCTTGCCCGTGTCTAAGTTCCCTTCAGTTCATGAAAAAATAAATTGAGTGCTGATGTTGTTTGGTATGATATACAACGTATAATTTGTTATACCATTTAAGTTAATATCTGAATCTTGATAGACTGAATTTTCCCATGGCAGAGGTGCTGTTCGATTTTATCCAAAAGGTCCTGCATCATGCGTAGTAGAAGTGAGGCTGCTTTTTCTACAACGTTTAATTTGTTATTTTGCCATTATTTTTACAGTATTATGAATGTCCCTCTTGCCCTTTTCTCATCAATTTTACTGCCCACGGTTCGATGAATTCGTGGGGATATATCAGCCATCAAATTAAAATTAGATAAATGTTCCTCCTAGTCTTTTATGGCTCAGCTTTCACTTATGCCCTTACAATTATCTGGTATTTGTTATTTTCAGCTGACAGTGTCATATGAAGTTCCTGAAATTTTAGTTCCTGTGGCATCAGTAAGCTTTCTGGCTCTTATTTTCTATCTTACTGAATTGCTTTAAGCTGGAACTCCTCAGATTAGCCACCTGAACAAACATGAACCAGTATAAGAAAACTTGTTTGTTGTTTTGATTGGTAAAAGGAAAGGGTAGAAGTGAGAAAAATTCTGGGAGCAAATGCCTCAAAATTCCTTCTTCTTTTCCCTTTTTCTTTTTCTTTAAAGACAAGAAAGGATTCTGTGTGTGACTTTTCTTTTATTTTCAAGTAGCATGAAGTGACCCATCATTTTTCTTTTTGTGATGTTAAAATTGTTCAGGCACTACAACCTTTTCTTGAAGGCTTACTTCGACGTGGTTTGGATAAGTTTGCATCATTTGCAAAAACCTACGAAGCAGACTTAACTAGCTGATGGTATAAATGGCAACCAAAACTCAAAAACAGTTGTCACTAATTCTTTCAAGGTGAAATTGCGTGTTTCTACCGCATCCAATTGTAATGCGTACTTTGTAAAGAAATAAAAAACACTTTATAATTTTGTAGGGTCAACTCTGATCGATTTTGATCATATACATGGCCTTTCCATTTGTTGGTACTACCAAATGTTCCTGCATAATATTGATTGGGACTAGTGCATGTTTAAGCGAATTTGGATTTTTAGCAATTTGTTGTCTAGCAATTCAGATCCCAAATACGAAATAATTCTTATGTGGCCAATCTGCCCAAACAAGCAGATGAGCTGCCTGAGACCTAATCGGGCAGGTGAATCTAATATGGCCTCTTTCACTTTGGATAACAAAATTGCTTCAGATCTTTATCATGCTTAAGCCTTTGAACCATTTAAGAATGGCACCACTTTGACATCACACATTTTGCAGCTTCTAATGATAGAGAACATGAAGTGATCTCCATTAAATGATCTAGGAAAACTTTTCCCAAGTGGGGGATTACCCTTGAGTAATGTTTGGCGTACACTTCTTTTACATATGGGATTTTGCAGAGGAGGGATTGTTTATACAAAGCAAGAACGTGTGTTACTACTAGGTCAAGACACCTGTTGTTTTTGCTTGATTTGATTACGAATTTATTTCAGGGATCAAGAATAGGCTGCACGATTGTTACAAAAAGAATAGATAATGACTTTGAACATGTAATGTATCAATATACAACATCTCTACACCACCACCATCCACCTGCAATGGTTATGTACATCAGCCCAGGGTAGCACACCATTCAAGCTGAATAATCAGCACCTACAAAACTGCTAGCTGCTTTTTCTCCCACCTACCTGAAGCAGCCAAAAACAGTATTTATTGTCTTCTGGAATGATTATATTAGACTACACAAAAGAAGGGAGATTTTATTTGACAAATTTTATATACATTCAGTTGCTGGCACTGCCATCCATCATGCTCCTCCTCAAGCTATAAAGGGCCTCTGCAGACAGTCTAAAGCACCTCAACCTCCTTTGCCGAGCTGGTGATGGCTCCCAGTGATCCAGAGAAGAGAAGCATACAATAATCACAGTGAGGTTGTCAAATGTGTTGAGACGCAAGGCTTCCATGACAAGGTCCCTCGCACACTTCTCTGGGTCATCATGCCGCCGCAGCCCACGACGAACAAGGCTAACTGCCTCCTGACTTGACATTTTATCCCAAATTCCATCACACCCTATGATGAGGAACTCATCATCCTCGGTCAGAAACATCTGCCGGAACTCTGGCTCCGCAATGAGAGGCGAAGGAGAACCAGGGAACTTCATATCCCAGTCCCCCAATGCTCGACTAACTGATAAAACACCATTGAGATACCCGTCATCATTGATGTACCCACCTAATTCTTCAACCCGCCTCTTTTCTGATGGATAAATAGGCCTGTGGTCTTCAGACATATCGAATGCCTCACCTTTCCGGCAGAGAACTGCCCTACAATCACCAGCGTTGGCAACCATGAGAAACCTGGAAGAGAAAAGACATCAGTCAGCAACAGAGCAAATAATGCTGAAACAACTACGCAGAGGATTGAACTAAAGGATACATATATATATAGGAATTGGAAAATTCTTATTTAGCTACCACATATTTGTTAGTTTGAGAAAGGCACAATAAGAGACAGTATAAGCCAACATTAGCCGCAAAATGCAGGTTGAGGAAATCAGGAATAGTGCAACACTTTGCTGGTTCAAGTAAACATAAAACAGGAGAGAGGGATGCAATAACCAACACTGATATTCCCAAATAAGCATATTCTAAATCAAACATGAATATTCTACTAATCACACATAAGAAACTAGATTTGATCAAAGCAATTACACTAGACAAAGTAAAATGGCATAAAATGATCCCAGGGAACCAATATCATGCAATTGAAACAATGCTTTGCCATGGAAAAACAAAATTCTAAAGCATGATTGTACCTTCCAAATACCAGAGCAGTAATAGCCGTCGTCCCTGAGGAGCTGCTGACACTGCAGTCATCTGCTAAGGCTTGGTCAGCCAGAAGAAATGCTTTTCGGAGTGAGTTCTCAACTCCTTCTAAGTAGACATCATCAACTTCAGATGTTTGGGGGAAGTTGACATCAAAAACGAGTCTGAGTAAATTTTTTTTTATATAAGCTGCTGCCTCAGATCCTCCATGACCATCAAATACCTATGTAATATATATAGGACCAGTCAGTTTTACATAAGAAAGCAGCACAACTATCAAATTTAAGATCTCGATAGTTCATTACCCCATAAAAAGCACTTGGTTTGGGAAACTTAAAAGATGGCCCCAAGTGTGAGGATAGGTCATCTATACATATATGCTCATCTTCCATGTATCTTCGAGGACCAATGTCAGAGAAGCTACCAGAACGGATGCAGGGCACAAATTGCAGGATGGAAGATTCAAGAGCAGCATCTGGAATTTTGTCTACTGGTTTAATATCCTGTAAATAGAAATTAATTGGATGTCAAATCTCCCCCTTGAAGGCTAAATATTACAATGTTGAAACTATCTACTAATACTATCGCCATTAATAATACCAATGCTCATGCTGATATTAATGATTAAAATCTTCTGCACCCAGAAGAGCATATGGAATCTGCCCCGCTTGCACTTCTTAGGGATGTATAATTCTACGTTCCTAACACAAACCTTGAATGTCCAACAACCATCAAAACACAAAGGATAGCTTAACCACATACCTCAAATTCTTTGTTGTATTACTAACATATATCGTCGCTTAATAGGCGGTTTACTAACAACTGAAAGTAAACCGAGTGAATTTAGTAGGCAGTTATCGACCATTACGAACTATAAGGTTGGTAAACACTTGTCACCACTTGGTACACATCCCTACATCGTGTTCTGTGTGTAAGAATTAGCAAATTTTACTAACTGGTTCATTTTTTTCGCTGTAAAACCCCATAGAGGTCTGCTTTCCAATGTGTTATATTATTCACAGTTTGTTATTCAATTCATCATTATTAGGGTAAGCATGCTTGTAATTAAACGTTATTAAGATACCATGCAAATCCCCTAGATTTAGACTCCCATGTAGACTATAAAGACTTTCACAACCTCATAGTCTCAAATTTCTCTTTCATTTTTTATGAATCTAGATCTTGGAAAACTTTTAATAATATAATTACCTTTAACCCTTGAAAGAATCTATTAAAAGTGAAACTTTTCAGCTACGGATCAATAGGAAAAATCTAGAGCCTATTTTCAGCTTCAACCTCATTACTATTGAGAGAACAACATAAAACTATAATACCAAAGAAAAACTATACTATAATTTAAAGAAACTATGCAAGATCGTATAGAGTATCTAAAACATGAACTTAATCCAGCTAAATACCCAATTACAATTTTTCTGCAGAGGGTTGTGCTTTCTTCTCATTATGAATTTAAGAGCAATATCAATCTAAAAACCTATACATACATGATACACCACATAATCCTCAAAAAAAAAAAAAAAATCTAAATTCAATATCTAAGCACTAAATCCAACACAAAATAAGTCCTAAAACAAAAAAAAAAAACAACTAAAATCTTAGCTTGATATACAAAAGAAGCACAAACCCATTAGCCAATTACCAAGTACAACACCAAAGAAACAAAAAATCAGGTGAAACAAGCTGATCAGAAAGCCTCACCGTTTGAGAGCTTGATATACGCTGAACATCCAACAAAGGCACGCTCTGTTGGCACACAATCTCGGCTTCAGCAACCATTGTCCAATATCATTTACCAGAACAAACACCTCGCAAACAGCTCAAACAAAGAAGAAAGAAAGATATCTTTTGAGTTTTCTTTTTCTCGGACTTTCTTGAGAGTTTTCCCCGACTTTCTCTTTGGCTCTTTAAGCGAGAAAGAGCAGTTGAACTGATACTTTTATAGAAGTCAGCTAGAGGACAACGGTTGACCGGTGGCTACCGGTAAAGTTGTTTATATGATGACACGTGTGGGTTTACGGGCCGTGTAGATACGTGGAACAATTCCGTGAACACGCAATGAGGGCTTCGCTTGACGGACGCCGGGACGCGTGACTGCGTGAGCTTCGTACGATTCTATTGAAATGGCATAAACGCCCTTCACGTAATTAGCTGGAATGTTGACTTTTCGAATATATGAAAGAGGGTATAGAACGAATTTTTGACAATAGAATTTTTGAGCTCCATAGAAAATTAGAGTAATTCTATAATTCATTTTTTTAATAATCGACAATAGAATTTTTGAGCTCCATAGAAAATTAGAGTAATTCTATAATTCATTTTTTTAATAATCGATAATAAACTCAGTGATGATTTTAAAAGTCACATTATTCTTAAACGGATAAAAATTTGACTTTTACAAGATACAAGAAAGATTTCAAACATTACTTATAAAATTAATAAGTTATTTGATGGGTCTGATCTATTGAATTAAATTGATTGAATTATAAGATACCTATATAATCTTATGTACTCATATTTCGACATAATTTAAATGCAGATATAAGGACAATTAAATTATCACTTATCTTAAAAGTTTAAGTTAATATAAAAAAAGCTTTTGAGATAAGTAGTAGTTTAACATGGTATCAGAGTTAAAAGTCTTAAGTTCGAACCTTAACTCCATCATTTACTCTTCATCTCATTAAAATATTTTGCGTTCACACGTGAATAAGAGTATTAAAAGTATTGATTAAATAATTAAATTTATCTATTTTTACTAACTTAAACTTTTGAGATAAGTGTTAATTTAAGGGTCTGTTTGAGATTACGGTTTCAATAAGTGCGATTATAAAAATTGTGTTTTTAAAAATTGCATTTTTAAAATCGATATTTTTTTAAAATCGTAAAGACATTTGGTAAAATATGTTAAAAAATACTTTTTTTTTTATAAAAAATTTGTTATGTGAAATTATAATTTGGTTTAAATTCGAGCTTTTTCAAATAAGTATCTTCCTAGTCTGTTTATAGAAATCGTAGATTTTTTCTTATTTTAAATTAAGTACTTTTTAAATCGCAATACCAAATGCCGTATGTTTTACAATATCTTTTAAAAATGCAGATTATTTTTACGAAATCACAATTCTAAACACACCCTAAAAAAAAAAAAAAAAAAAAAAAAAAAAAAAAAAAACCAATTTACACAACACACGAATTCTATATAAATCAAGCAAGAAATTAACTAAAATGAAAGAATATGACGCATTTACTAGAAATCGATACGTCAGCATGCATTATATGGAATGATGATGGTGTTTAAGGGTGTTTAGGGAAACACGAGTTCTCACCGACACTTCGAAGTTTCTTGGTTTTGATCTTGAGTTCACACTTGCTGACGCATGTCGTTTACATTGGTGGTGTACGAGTCAGAACCCTCTTTATATTTTCTGGACGTAAATGCCCCTATTTTCTAGCTTGAATGACATTCTTGTGCAATCGTTGCATCTGGACCTCGCAAAACGCCAACACGGCATAATGGACCTATTATATGGTGTTTGAACGACCCAGATACATATTTGACCACTTCCAGGCAATATTGCGACCTGCTTGAAAACATAATTAAATAATTCAATTTTTTTTTTAAAAAAATAAATAATAATTTAACGTGATATTACAATATATAAAGATTTTGAATTCAAACCCTAACTTAACTGTTTACCGAATTTTTATTTAAAATTACAAGTACAAAATTTATTTAAAAAATAAATAAATATGAAGCAAGAGATCACAACCTTATTTATTCTAAATGTTCGAAATTAGATTCAGTTTGTGGTAATTTATTTTTAAACAAATTAGAATAACTTCTAAAAATGGTTAACTTGAATAGAGTAATTCTAATATAAATTTAATACGGATAGTCAAAATATAAAGCGTAAAGTCTACTTAACCCCCTCAAATTACCACCTCAATGACAGTTTATCTCTCAAACTATCAATTACGATAATTTACCTCTCAAACTACCAAAACAATGACAATATACTTCCAATGCTAGCAAAATGACAAAATTACCCCTATATAATTTTCAATAAGAAAAAAATACCCTTAAAATTTTGAAAAAAAAAAAAATTAATATTTTTGTTTTTATTTTAGTAAGGGTAATTTCATCATTTTGTTAAAATTTGGGGTACATTATCATTATTTTGGTAGTTTTTGGTAGTCGCAATTGATAGTTTAAGGGGTAAATTATCATTGGAAATGGTAGTTTAAGGAGGTTAAGTAGATTTTACTCAAATATAAAACATAAAGAATTTGATTTGGGGGCATAATTAGGTATCCGGGCATCATTATGGAGGACACTTGGCAGTATTTTATTTGTAGGCGTGTGTGGGTACCCGGAATTATATATTATATGTGAATAGAAAAAAAAGAGTTTTGTCCGTGTTGGGAACAGCCTCACTGCAAACAGATTATTGGTTAACTTAATTGGACCCTGTGTTCCAAACAGGCACCGCTTTAGTGTTTTGTGGTCTATATTTTTTGCTTTCAGTTATGCGTGGATGACAAAATTAGAACCACAGGCTCGTAATTGTCAGCTCTACACTACATCCACTAATTGGCCTTTCAACCTACCAAACTTTTTCTTTTTCTTTTTCTTTTCTTGTAATTTCTTTTCAATGTATTCCTAATTCCATAATAATAATAATAATTATTATTATTATTCCAAATTGAGTTGAAGGGCATCTATCCTTGCAACATGCGTGATAAATATTAATCTAATGGATTGTATTAAAATAATTTATTATGACACTAGTTTTTTTTTTTTATTAAGTGAGATTAAATGTTATAAGTAATTATAACTTAAATTGTCATATTGGAGTAATAATGCATACATGATTAACGGTTTTCATAAGTTGTTACATGAAAATCATTGGTACTAAAAAAATGTAGAGCTTATTCATTATATAAGATCAAAATATAAAGGATAAACTTCACTTAAGACCCTTAAACAACTAAGTATTTTGAGAAGACCCTCCAAATATCAAAAACTCTCAATTTCACCCTAGAACTTTCAATTTGATATAATGTACCCCATCCGTCATATTTTAAACGTTAAAAATAATAAAATGGCCTTTATACACATGACTTTTTTATAAAATTATAAATTTACCCTTAATTTCAAATTTTAAAAAATAAAATAAAAAAAAATCGAAGGGTAATTTCGTCTTCTTAGTCATTTCCATTAGAGGTTAATGGCTGAATCTGACGGATGTGGGTCAATTGAATCAAATTAAAAGTTCATGTGATTAAATTGAGAGTTTTTAAAATTTAAAGAGTTTTCTCAAAACACGTGTAACTCAGAGGTCTAAAGTTATTAATAATTATGTATAAGATTCAAGATCATGAAAGGTAGTATGCATCTGAATGGCACGTTTTTTTTTATATGTTCTTTTCTTGATAAAGGTTGGTGCTCTCTAATATATCATCAAAGTCAAGAGAGAGGCATAAATGAAAGTTCTCTTGGAAGTTAGTATGCAGAATGCATCTAAATGGAATATTTTTGTATGTTCTTTTCTCGAATCTCGATAAAGGTGGGTGCTCTCTAATATATCACAAAGTCGTGGCGTAATAGTGGTCTTATCTACATAATTGAGATAAGGTTTACTATATAATATAGTCTACAGCAATTTAAACCCCATATAAGATGACTTGTGACTTAAGTCTATCCTCTCAATAACAATTAGGTCTGCATAATCTTGATTAGACTGCTAATCTTTTATATGAATTCAACACAAAATTAAATGATTAAAGTTGAAGCGCATTGCCTTTTTAATTATATGTGTCGGGCTAAGATTAATTTATTTAGTCTTATATTTATATTTTCATATTATCCAAACCCGACAGGTAAACAGGAATTACTATTCGTACTCTTGAGTATCTGAAATTCCGAATGAATAAAGGAAATAACTAAATCCTTTTTAATTATATGTGTCGGGCTAAGATTAATTTATTTAGTCTTATATTTATATTTTCATATTATCCAAACCCGACAGGTAAACAGGAATTACTATTCGTACTCTTGAGTATCTGAAATTCCGAATGAATAAAGGAAATAACTAAATGGGCCATTATGCCCCAACAAAGGCAATCTTGTACGAGGTTGTACTTTCGCCCAAGACTGAATTAATCAGTTGGGCTATGGGCTTTTTTTATTGGGCTTGGCTGATTCCCTATTAGCTTACTTAAAATATCGCAATATTAAATTTAGGCCCAAGTCCAAGTCTTTTACAAATCTAGTTGGTGAGTTTTTGAGAGGATTTGCTTGGACTGGTAATTTTCTTTTTCAATTAATTTTATTAAAATTGCAGATACGGTTCAATAGATGGCGTCAGAGACTTTTTTTTTTTTTTTTTTTCAACCCAATTTAAATAAAAGAAAACATGGTCCTTTCTGACTACATGAAACTTAAAACTTGTTTAGTTTTGGCATGGTGTTTTTACTCATGCCCGGAGAATGGTTATCTATGTTTCGAATTGCGTCTGCACAAGGCAGATATGTTCTATAAACTGAAGATTGGACATGAGTTAGCGAATGTAGACGTCATATGATTTCAATGTTAGATTTGTATGTTTTTGACATCTATAACGTATAATCCTTTAGCTCTGACTATGAATTTCAGAGCTTTATGCTCTGTAATTGTAAAAGTTTTTATGCTATTGATTATTAATGAATAAAATCGGAATGAATTTCTCTTAAAAAAAAAAAACAAAACTTAAAACTTGAAAATATTAAAATAGAATGCGACTACCATGACATCTAAATATAACAAATAAAAACTTAATAATTTATGTTGGAGGTCACAATTTTAAACTAACTTGTTGGTTTATATATATATATATATAGTATTATATACTTGGTTATGTTATTACTTTATTTATACAAATTATATGACTATTAAAAATAATATTCTACATACAAACCGCGTGCTTTATTGCATAGGAATTTAAAAATAAATTATCTTAAATGAAAAACCACAAGAAAATATATCACCTTTAAAGCATATATTAAACAAACAAATTCGACTCCAATTAACAACTGAATATAAAACTATGGCCTTTCAAATTCATTATATATATATACTAAGACTTTGGTAAGTCAATATAAGTCGACCTTACAGCTCAAATAATAGTCTCAAACATATTAAATATTGTTTAATTTTTTTTGGAACCTTTTGGGGAGACAAATCCTTATACGACTAAGAAAACAAATTATATATATTTATTTTGGTGGGGTTTTCCCTCTCAGCATCACCAAGAAATTGGATAAATGTTCAAAAAAAGCCTGCAGTCAATGGGCCTCTCAAATTCAAAGTAAATACCTTAATTGGCCCTGTTTGGTAAAGGATTTTGCCGTAGATTTTTTTGTTTGAATAGTAATAAGAAATAATTGATGTGGTAAAAAGTATAGATAAATTTTAAATTTTTTTGTAAGAAAAAAGTAAAAAAGTAAAATGTTTTGTAATGAGTTTTTTGTTTGAATAGTAATAAAAAGTACTGATTTATGTGATATAAAAAGTATGAATGTTTTGAAGTTAACTTTTTAGATAAAATTTGAGTTGAATCAGTTGATTGCCAAATAGAGCCAAGAGTCTAGGAACCTTATGGTTTTCAAAGCGTGCCTTAATATCCCCAATAACTCCTTCATCTTTGTTTGGTCATCTTCTCCCTCGGTTCCCTCCCTTCGAATTGATTCCTAGGAACTTAGTCAAATAAAATAGATGTGAAGAGTAACATTAGTCAAATTGAAAACGAACAAAAACGTATGCTTTGTTGCACATGCTTATAATAAACCACCGGTGCATGGTTGAGCTAATTTCTCTTCTATCTCACTATGTTTAATACGGGATGAATGGGTATGATGTGAAATAGAGAATAATCATTTTATGCTCTAAATTAAATTTTACAAATCTAATAATGTATATGTTGTTACATTATTTTTAAATAAAACAGGCCATGTATACCATTAAACGCAACAAAATAAAATTCAGATCGTAAAACAATTCTCCACCGTTTCAGTTAAAATTACATGATGTGCAATATTCAAAGCTTCTCTCTCTCTTCTCATTTTAGTGGACCTGCAAACATCCCTAATAAGCCTGCAGTGAGCATTATTACAGGGCTGCCCTGGTTGTGAGTCAAGTGACCTTATTAACTGTGCTGTGTTGGTAGGAAACACAATGCAGCAAATGATCTAACCAAGCTTGGATGGTCCAAAACCTATGCTTGATCGGGAAAAGGATCATTTCCATTCAAAATTCCCTCTATTTTCTCCCCTCCATTTTCTCCGGTTAGTGCATTTAGAATGGTAGTATTGTCTAAAAATTTTAACCTTAAAATTTTTTGGATAATTTTACCCTTCTAAATGCACTAACTAAAAAAAATTGAGAGAATTTAAAATGGAGAGGATCATTTTCCGCTTGATTGGTATCAGCAGATAGAATCATAAATGCCCTTTAAAATAGTTGTTAGAATGCCTTCAATGATTACAACAGTAATGCCTTTGAAATATTGAATTTATTGAACAGTAATGCTCAGCGTGAGAGGACCTTTATGGTCTACTTGTCAGAACAAATAGACACACAACTCGAGATTAAGGGTGACAATTTGTGTTAGCGTGTAAAGTTTGAGTCATGTCGAGGTATATGCATAAAACAAAAATAGGCAGACCCTAACCATAAATGCCCTTAAAAATAGTTGTTAGACTGCCTTCAATGATTACAACAGTAATGCCTTTGAAATATTGAATTTATTGAATAGTAATGCTAAATGTGAGAGGACCTTTATAGTCTACTTGTTGGACAAGTAGGCGGATAACTCGAGATTAGGGGTGGCAATTCGTGTTCGCGTGTAGGGTTCAGGTCATGCCGAGGTATGTGCATAAAACTAAAATAGGCCAACCCTAACATGACCTATTTAATTAAACGGATCAAACTCTTTAACCCTTATTTTTTAAAATTTCTTGTTGAATTTATAGGTCGTATAAGAAATTGTCATGAATTTGCACCAAAAAATAAAAAAGAAAAATTGTTCAGATTTACTTGTAGAAAATTCTTTGGTAATACAAGTGTGGCTTTCCTTGTTCTTTTTATGTTTTTACTTGTTTATTCTACTGAAATATGGAGTTTTCTTTTATCTTTAGATCCTATTGATCTTACCGTGCTTTTTCTTCAACAACCTCAGGAATGAGGTTGTTGATGTTACCTTACAGGATTCTTTGTAGGAATTAAGATTCCATTTTTTCTGTTTTGGTGTTTAAATCGCTTTTTGCAATCCTTATTGAGAAGACCGGGACATTTTATGAGTCTACCCATTTTTAAGTTTTAATCCATGTAATCTTTCTTACGAAAAGTTCTCTCAAGTCCGACTGAGTTATAGTTTGACCCACCTCCTCCGAAGTATCAATGAAAATTTAAGATGGCTAATACTAATCAAGCATATATATATAACTTGAGAACTTCCTTGAGCCATTGAACTACCATTCTTATGATTTGGTCCTTTTCTTTTGGAGGTTGATAACTAATGCTTATTTTGTTATGGTACAGAATACAGATGGAGTAGATATCCATCTTTATCCAACCCCACGTGGCGTCCAATAATAGAAACTTCACTATAACTCACCAAAAATAAAAAATAATAAAAAGAAAATAAAAAGAAACTTCACCATCTTTTCTGGCCTATGAAATAAGACATGATCAGACAGGTGTCTTCAATTCCATTTATTACAATCACTAATTCTAAAAATAAATGGACATAACAATCAAAAGGCTATATTAGAGATAATAATAAATAAAAAACGTTAACAATCAGTTTTTAGTTCTATTGACTAAAAAGTAATAATGCTATAGCCTATAGGAGACCAAATAAAAAATAAAAAAAATTAACTCAGTCTAATGACATGACATCAATTTTAGAATATATGAGAGACATTTTTAATAGAAAATAAAACTTATTAAAAAATCACATACATTTTTGATAGTGGACGTGAAAATTACATCATTTAAAGACAAATTTCAGTTTAATAAATTGGGTTAAAAGAATTTTTTCTAACCCAATTTAAAGAAAAACGTTGCTATGCTTTAGGAATAATATCATATGCAACATTAGATCTTAATTTTTTTGGAAACATACTGTATTAGGGATGATACTAGTAGTAGCCAAGAATATGTCATGTGTATCTAAAAATAAAAAAATAAAAAATGTCGTTTGTTAGGTGCGAGTCGTCTCGAGATATGCTTATAAGATTATATATGTTAATTCTAATCCGTCCTATTTAATTAAAGCAAATAAATAAAGTAATTGGATAAAATCGAAAGAGCATTGATTGATAATTGGTAAATTTTTCCATAATTTAACCAAATTATCTTTTTTCCTCCCCTCTCAGCTAGGGTTTTATCTCTAGCAGAGAGTGCCGTCGGAGGGGAAGAACCTTTGTTCTCCCCCTTCGGTCCTCCTCCCATCTCCCTCTTCTGCCTCCCCCCTCCCCTCCCACCACCTTTTTTTCTCTTAGCAAGTTAGCCTATTTACCTGATGCTTTTAGCTCTTTGGGTGATTTTTTCATTTTCCTTCCTCTCCGCTTCTTCCCCCTCCTTTGGTCCCTTTTTTGGCTCTCAGCTTTTGGATCGGCCATTATGTGCCCGTTATTTGCCGAACCCACGTTTTGTTTTTACTTTTGTTGTTTCTCCTTGTTTAAGTACTCTTAGTGGGTGATGCTCATGGGGTTTTACTCAAACTTCCCCCTTCGTTTGAGTGCACCACCGATCTCTCGCCCACCATCCTCTGTTTGGCCTTTTTCTTGCACCCCCCACCGTGATTGGCTCTTCTTTCCGGTTGTTATCATTCTCTTAGTGTGCTTTTTCTGTTGGTTATTTCCCAGTAATTTTGTCTGGCTTTCCTTTTTTTTTTTTTTTTTTTGTTCTTTCTGTCTTGTTTTGTTTCCTTGTATCAATTTTGTTTTTGCTTGTAATAATGTTCGGTCCTTTCTCTCAATCTGCCAACCTCATGCCCTTCGGGGTAGTTGCTTTGGTCCAGACCTTTGAGTTGTGGATGTGAACGTTATCCTGTCTTTCGGGTAGAGGAGAATGAGTTTTGGCTTGGGGTTATCTACCTTCAATGTCGAGGAATAAGAGCTACCTATGTATTGATTTGAGTTTGTTTGGCGCAGATCTACTATTTAATTTGAAAATTAGTCATAGGTTAGCGAATTTTGTATGAGTCTGTAATGTAATACGTCATTTTTTACGCTTCTAACCTTGTAATTTCGGCTATGGTTGCTTCAAAGCTTGGCTTTGTGTTGTTTGAGCTTTATGCTCGCTTATCAATTAATGAGATTGAATTGTTTCAAAAATAAAATAAATAAATAAAAGGTCTCACGAGAACATTACTTATAGATAAGGCTTGTTTTTACACACGAAAGGAGTGAAAAAGTAACGTTAAGAAAATACTTAGATTACTACACTTTTTACCACTATTTTCTTACAAACCGACCTAATTCATAATTGGTGAAAAATAAATTAAATTTTTTACTTAATGATTTCATCAATTATGAACTATTATATTAGTTTATAAGAAAACTTATAGTAAAATGTGTAATACTAATTCGCACTATTATGGCTAACCAAATCTAAAGTAAAGCTTTGTCCACCAAATTTTCATCCCTTTGAGAGTATTTTCATCAGACGAACCAAATGATGATAAAAATAAGAGCAAAAGAAGCTGAATTCGACTCAGTAATTTAAAGAAATATTTAGTGAACTCTCACAATGCTCATGAAATTTGGTGAGCCCTATTCATAATTCATTCACCAAATTTAAAAATCTCAATGAAGAATAAAAAAATATTTAAATAAAATAATAAAAGTAGATAATTAAAATATATATAAGTACTTCAAAAAATAGGTAGCTAATTTTTTTTTACTACAGTAAAAAATAAATTTACTAAGTTAAATGTGAACGCTATAAAAGTCGTATCTCACATGTGATTATATGGAAAAAGATATTATACTACATTCAATTCACCCGGCTAATATGAATGATCTTATAAGTCGGCCGTTTACCACTTTTAAAGCAAAGAAATAATAACTATGTTGGTTAAAAACTCCATCTTTTTTTTTTTTTTTTTTTTTTTTTTTAAAAAAATAGAAATATTAATAAACAAATGAGAAAATTACAGTTTACCTTCCTAAAGTTAACAAAATTTTTCAATTCAAACACTAAAGTTTTAATTTTTGAATCCACCCCGACAAAGTTTCAATTTTTTTTTTTCCATTTGACCAATATTATCCCAAAATTTTCACATTACCCATAATTTTTATTTTTTATAAAAAATAAATTTGGAGGTGCAAAAATGGCCAGATGGCCAAAGGGGTGGCCGTAATTTTATTATTTATTTTTTTTTTATAAAAAATAAAAAATAAAAAATTGGTCAAATTATTGGTCAATTGGTCAAATTGGTCAAATTTGAAACTTTGGGAGGTGAATTACAAAATTGAAACTTTAGTATTCAAATTGAAAAATTAAAAAACGCTGTCAATTTTGAGGGGTAAAATGTAATTTTTCCTAAACAAATAAAACACAATACTCAAAATTATTTTCAACTTTAATTATATCACATAAAAATATTTTTTTGTTCAAATAAAAAAAAAAAAACCCCTCAAAACTGTCTCTTATTAATTAAATCCATTATAGAATAGTTTTTTTTTTTTTTTCTTTCTTCTTCTTTAATCCACTTTGTTTTTGAAAAGTATTGCCTAATCAAAGATATAGGGAGGAGTAATGGGCCCCGGGGTTGAACGGTCAAAAAGGAAGACGCCGTGGGAAAAGGTGACAAAAGAAGATCAATATGTTTGACTGTCATTAAACCCCACAAAGCAACAAAAAAAAAACTACCATAACTACTACAAAACCAAAAGACCTTTGTCAAATTCTCTGCTTCTGTCTCTCTGAAACCAAAGTACAGAGGTCCGGCCGTGGTTTCCGCTTGGCTACCCGACACGGTAAGAACCCTCTACTCTTACTTTTTTTTTTTTTTGTAAGAATCTACTCTTACTTTGATTCATCGATCAATAGCGTAATGTTCATGTCTGTTTTCATGGTTTCTTTTGCAACGAGTTTAACCTTTGCTGTGTTTTGGCTCTTGGGTCATGATTTGATAAATGTTTTATAGCTTCATTTTTCATTTTTTTTAGTTGTTTTTTTTACTTTCTTGTTGTTTTGTCTAGTGGGTGCTCCGTTTGGTTGCCTAGAAAGTATGGGAAACTGAAATGAATTTGGAAATTTGAAGTCACAAACCCCTTTATATGTATATGTGCAGTTTGAACTAGAACATAGCGTTTTCCTGATGAGCTATCATTCATGCTTTAGCAATTTGGAATTTTGTATGTGATATCGATGACTCGACCTTTTCTTAGCGATTAATTTCTTTGATGCAATTCGGTAAAGACTTGGAATTTGACAATTTATGTGTTGACGGTATAATTTTTTTTTTTTTTTGTCTGGAGATATGTTATTGATTTCTTCTATCTCATTGAAGAAGGTGAATTTAGAAGGAGAACATTGCTTGATACTATTCTTTTGGGATAATGGCTTCTGGGTTAAGAGGTTCAACAGGAAATGCTGTTGGTGTTGATAGGTTGCGTGATGAGATGAAGGACATGAAAATTCGAGGGGACAAGGTGAATGTCATGTCTTCTTCTTTTCACTCCTTATCTGTCTTTAATCGTCTCCACTTGATTAATGTTTAGTGATCTTCCATGATTAGCTTAAGTGAGAGCTGCATTTGATATTTTTACAGGAAATGGAACCAACTGTTGTTGATGGTAATGTCGCAGAGGCAGGCCATATAATTGTCACAACTATCAGTGGAAAACATGGCGATCCAAAACAAGTATACTTCTGAAATTTTATTCTGCGCCTTGGGAATATATATATTTCTTTAGTTTCTTGTATTTCACTGTGATAATGTGATTAAATAGTGTGTTAATGACTTAATGATTGTAGACAATAAGCTACATGGCTGAGCGTGTTGTGGGAAATGGATCTTTTGGAGTAGTGTTCCAGGTAAACTTGTTTATTTCTATAACTAGGCTACAATATGCATGCTTGTGGCGGGTTGATTTTTTGTGACCAAAAGAATTAGTAGGTTGTTTCTAAGGAACTGTTCATGGGTGTGGTCGGGTGAGTTCTGTTTTTTTGAATTTGAAGAAGATTTGGACGGGGCACTAAACTTGTTTTCTAATTTGATGTGGCTAATATGCAGGCAAAGTGCCTAGAAACTCATGAAACAGTTGCTGTAAAAAAGGTTCTTCAAGACAAGAGGTACAAGAACCGGGAGTTACAAATCATGCGTCTTCTCGACCACCCCAATGTTGTGAGCTTGAAGCACTGCTTCTTTTCAACCACTGACAAGAATGAGCTCTATCTTAACCTCGTACTTGAGTATGTACCCGAGACTGTCTATCGGGTGATCAGACACTACCATAAGATGCATCAAAGGATGCCATTGACATATGTAAAGGTTTACTTTTATCAGGTATATGCTGTATATGTATCTTGATTTTACCATTTGGGATGTGTTTTATCATAGCTTATCTCAGCATTTCCCTTTCATATGTATACATATCTTGATCAGTCATGCTTTGTTGTAATTTTTAGATTTTCATATGCAAATCAATAATCCTCCTCATAACGTCTGGATCTTACATCAGATTTCTCTATGTTTTCCTGCAGATATGTAGAGCACTAGCATACATTCATAATAGTGTTGGAGTGTGTCACAGGGATTTAAAGCCGCAAAATTTGCTGGTTTGTGAACATCCATTCCTTTTCATTTATTGTGCATTGGTGAATAATTCGTAGATACATATGCCATTGTACATGTATATTTAGAGGTACTTATCCAGCAATTATTTGTATGGTTTGTTTGCATTATCAATGGTTGATCTAATTGACTGTGTTTTGTCTAATCTCCCAATTTCCCGATCAAAAGCTATTGGACTACAGTATGTTCCTTTGACTATTAATGGTTGAACGTATTTTAAAAATTAAAAATCATATTTGAATAGTTGCATGAAATTTTAACAAACAATATGAGGTAATTTTACTGTTCTAAACATAGTTAAATATCCACAAAATACTTTTAAAGGACATTGAGGAATACTAAATTAGTTTTTATGCGATGTAGAAGTCAACTAGTATCTGCTGCTAGTATTTAGCTTACTGAGGTGTTTGTTCAATCTAGTCTAACTATTAGTGGAGTGTACATGTAGTGATCTAGGACACCAAATCTCTGTCTTGGCCATGAAATGTTTATGAACTTGGAAAAGGTGATTTTACATGTTACGATGGCATATCTATTTTCTCCTATATGAGTTGGTGACTTCATCAGTAATTTTCCTTTTGTCTTTTTATTTTTCTTCTACAAAGTGCTCAATGGACTGTTTCTTAAATTGAATGGTTCAAGTTGTTAACCTCAGGATTTGTTTTTGGGTTAAAAATTTATCCTGCTGTGTAATATTGTTTTTTTTCTAATTATGTATCTACAATTCTTTTTCTTATATCAGGTTAATCCGCATACCCACCAAGTTAAACTCTGTGACTTTGGAAGTGCCAAAGTCTTGGTCTGTTTCTCTGTATCTTTCCATTTTAAACACATTTTTATGTTCGTTACCGATGCTTTTATGCTAAACTTGAATTTATGTTTGACAGGTAGATGGGGAAACAAACATATCTTACATCTGTTCAAGGTACTACCGAGCTCCTGAACTTATATATGGTGCAACTCAGTACACCACAGCCATAGACATGTGGTCTGCCGGCTGTGTACTAGCAGAATTATTGCTTGGAGAGGTAGGTAGCTTTTTTTATGTGGTTGATTTCCAGTATCTTTCTACTTCTTATCTATTTTACCAGCTAATCAAGTATTTCTCTTGCTGTCAGCCTCTCTTTTCTGGTGAACGTGCAGTAGACCATCTTGTTGAAATAATTAAGGTGATTATATACTCCGAAATTTCTCTTTGGCTTTTGATATTGAGGCATTTTGATGATTTTGAACCCTAAGTTCAAGCTTTTACATGTGATTTAGACTCCATATGGTATAAATTCCTTCCTCTTGGATGCCTGCTATGTTTCCTTTCCCTTCTCTTGTTGTCATATGTTCCTTTTTCTTTTAACAATCTGTATACTTATGCAGGTTTTGGGTACCCCAACTAGGGAGGAAATTAAGCGCATGAATCCTAACTACACAGAATTTAACTTCCCCCAAATTAAAGCTTACCCATGGCACAAGGTAATATAGAGATATTACTTCACATGTGGTTTCTCTACCTTCAATTTTTTTTTTTTTTTTTTTTTTTTTGTAGCTGGTTTCTCTACTTTCTAAGATCATATCATATGGTAAAATTCACCATATTCATTGATCCTCAGATATTCCACAAACGTGTGCCCCCTGAAGCTGTGGATCTTGTCTCTAGACTACTTCAGTATTCTCCAAATCTTCGTAGTACAGCTGTGAGTCTAAAACTTGCAACCAGCTGTATATCCTATGCTTTCCATTGTTATTCCTAGTTTTATTTTTAAGCGGTCTTACTTCTTTCCATCAACAATGAATTAAGCTGTTTAGATTGCATTTATGTCCTTTGTCCTATAAAATTCATGAGCATCATTTAATACTTGTTTCTAGGGCTAACAATTTTTGTCATGACCCTTTAAGTTAACCCAACACAAAATTAGTGTGTTAGGGTTAAAGGGGTTTGACCTGTTTAATTAAATGAGTCTAGTTAGGGTTGACTTATATAGTCTTATACCAATATCTCGACACGACGTAAACTTGACATTCGGAATTTAGGACTGAAATTTTTGGAAATGACCAACGAATCCTACATAAAATTAGTAGGTTAAAGTTGAGGGGTTTTGACCTGTTTAATTAAATAGGCCGGGTTAGGATTGACCTATATAGTCTTATACCCATTCCGTGACACAACTCGAACTCGACACACAACATTTAGGGTTAAAAATTTCTGACACGACCCACAAATTCAACACAAAATTTAGCGGGTTAGAGTTGAAGGGTTTAATTTGTTTAATTAAATGGGTCTGGTTAGGATGGACTTATATAGTCTTATACTCATGTCTCGATACAACCCGAATCCGACATGCAAATATGAATTGTCACCCCTACTTGTTTCTATGTATCAATTGGATTTGTTTAAGCTAGATCTTTTCGTAGTCTTAATGGTGCAGTGTTGATGAGTACTCATGCATTTATCTATCTGCTTGAGCTTTGGATAATTTATCCTCCCAAGATACCTATTTGGGATGCTGCTTGTCATTTTAGTCCTTCTTTACTTGAACTTTGTGGTTAATGTTGTTTATCTGCAAGCAGCTGGAGGCTTTGGTTCACCCCTTCTTTGATGAGCTTCGTGAGCCTAATGCCTGCCTGCCAAATGGACGCCCCCTTCCCGCACTATTCAACTTTCAGCCCCATGGTAAAGGTCATCTTATACTGTTTCGTTTTCCCAAGGCAATGCTCAATTGTATGTTGATATTCTTGTGTTTCTTGATCAGAACTAAAGGAAGCGCCCGCAGAGATGGTGGTCAAGCTAATTCCTAAGCATGCAAGAAAGGACTGCACCTTCTTTGGGTCGTCATGAGGCTGTTTCAGTTGATATCTGCTTCCTGCTGCAAAAATCTAGTCTGCTGTAGATATGTAGCTAATGGCCAATTTAGAAGTGATCATGTCTTATTTGTCTTCTTTTTTTCCTGTTCATTTGTTCCCTATATTTTATTTTATTTTCACATGTCTCCTTCCACCTTGTTTCCACAATGGAAATTGAGAAGGTTCTGCTCAGTATGTACTTTAACACCTTCATAGGTAGCCATAGAATTTTCCCTTGAATTGGAATCTGTTCTCATGTCAAAATGTAATTACTTTCCTGAATTTCATACTGTGCCCTAAAGACTTAAATTGATTCAAATGCCTGTTGACATATTGATGGTTGCAAAAGAGATGCTACTAATAGCTTGAGATATCACAAAATGGCCTAGTTTTGGTGGTACATGGCTTGAGATATCACAATGGTTTGGTGGTAAATTAGACAATATATGCACTTAAATGACCTAAAGGAGGCATGAGATCTTGTTAAAGAAGGCATTTTGAACTCTAGAGGTATGTGTGTCCCTTGTACAAGCATGTAGGTTAACTAATCAAAGGTGGTGGAGTTGGGAATGAGCTTGCCGCCTCTGCCATTGTTGGAAGGTCAGAATAACCTCCAACACTTTTCAGGCAAAGGTCATTTCGGTTCGGCCTCCGCCTCCGAAATGTTGGAGGTGGAGTCAAGTGGAAGAGTCAAAAGAGATCTAACGAAGACATGTGATCGTTGTGTTGGAAATAATTGTCATTACCCATATCACATGGAGGATATGAGGAATGATTAAAATGACATAACGAGATATGATCCTCTATGGCACCCCTACTTAGACTTGTTGAGCTTCCAGTCATTGGGCTCGCCTTAGCCCTAGCTGGACTAGCAAACTGGTCCATGTGCCTGAGGGTTATAAATGGGAATATCATGTACTGTGGAATGGAAAGCACCTATTTTTTTTTAACACTAAAAGTATGATTTTAGGAGAAAAAGACATGAAATTGGTTTTGATTGAGTTGGAGGAAATGGTTGCAGAAAAATGAGATATTTAGAAGTGGACAACTAGGCTTCCTGTTTTCCTACCTAGTTCATCTCAAGCATGTATCAATTGTAGCACTTGGTGATTTGGTAAAAGAAGAATTGGAAAACAGACTCTAAATCTAGGGTAAAACTACAGTCCACCATAATCAATACTTCATAATCTAGGGTAAAACTACAGTCCACCATAATCAATATTTTCTTATGTTGTTTAATCCTATAAGTAAGGAATGTTAAAGTATTAATTAAATAATTAAAATCTTCTGCTGAATGCTACATAGGGTTTGATAGAATGAACATTACACTGGACATGATTGGCTATTAGGGAAAGAAGCAATGGAAAAACACTGGACATTGATATGGGAATGCTTCTATAAGCCTTGAAGAGCTCTTAGTGGACAGGACATGTAACAGGAACATAACTCAAACCTTTCGGCTTGGTTGGTAGAGGATAATGTTTATTTTATTCTCCCATTGAGTCGGTCATATTGCAGTCAGGTCCACCAGTCCAACATGATGAATCAGGTTGCCACAATCAACCAATTCTGGTGAGTTACCAACAAAGGGCCAATGCTCATCGACTATATATCTAGAATAACATAAATGTCCTGTTTTGCTGCTGAGCAAATGAGCTCATCTAAATGCTATTAATTAATCTATTAATAAGCTGACTCAGCTCCTATGGGACATATAGATCTTCCAACAATAATATATGTTGATAGCAGAGATGATTTTTATATTCATAATATATGACTTAGTTGAGTTAAATTAAGTGGGAATGAGGGGACGACCTTAGTCGTTGCTGATAACCTTTCTCGACGGAGCAATTGTGATGACTAGTCATTGGTAAGGTAAAAGTTATTAGCGACGACTTTTCCATAACCCAATGCAGTAGCTCTAAGTGGCACATGGATATTGAACTGTAATTTACTGCAAGGGGTCTTCTTGATGTATACTGAGCTTTCCATAGTATTCATTGCATAATTCTGCTTAGTTTGAAGAACACAAAACTTCCCAGCTGGGATTTTAGTATTCCTGCAGTGTCAACCAACTTCAAGAGTTCGAATTCTTAGCATTGGGTCAGGTGTTAAGCCTGAGACAATTATAATATATACTGGCACTGTCGGAATAACTAGATTTTTTGGACCAAAGAAAGTGACAGTTATGGGAAGAACATGGGGAGGGGGGGTTATCAATTGCCCACTCAACTGATTTATTGTTATTCCATTTGCCTTTTTCCAGAATAGTCATATGCAGCTCCACAATCTCAAAAAAAGGCCAATGCCAAATCGAATTGGTCGGTTCCCGCCCCTTAAAACCATTAAAAAATGATGGGAGGTGCAGATTCCACTAGTAGATATTATATATATAGGAATTCTGCCTTTCTGATTCTGCATGCATTCCAATGCTAAACTTGCTTAATCTTGTGCAAGTTGTTCTTGTGCTAAGTAGTGGTCACCTATATAAAGGAAGCTACTAGTTTCTCTACTTCCCACAACTTGGGTATATTCATTCACAACAAAGTCTTTTATTCTAGTCATTGATTGAGACAAACTCATTTGAGCTTAGCATTCTGAATTCCAGCAAGTGAGAAACCGCTACTTTTAGTTAACACAGCTCAAAATGAAGTATTCTAGAGTGTCATTATTTGTATTCTGCATTTCTTTGGGTTGTTTCTGTCTTTCCACCCAAGCTAGAAGGCATTACCATACAAAACACAAGCACAGTCACTCTCACAAGTCATCCAATATTTCACAACCCCCTTCTGCTTCTCCTGAGCCTGCAGAACCACCTTATAATGATGGAATTTCCTATAATTCTACTGGTTTATTCGATGTACGAAACTTTGGTGCTGTTGGGGATGGCATAGCAGATGACACAGAGGCATTCAAGATGGCTTGGGACACTGCATGTCAAAGTGATTCGGCAGTTATCCTTGTTCCCCACGGCTTCTCCTTCATGATTAAGTCAACCATTTTTACAGGTCCTTGTCAAGGTGGCTTAGTCTTTCAGGTAATCATGTACTCATTAATATTGTAAGCCTTTTTGAATGTTTCCTAATGCCTTTTAAGATAAAAAGAACTGACTTTTTAAGCAACTGTGAAGATTGATGGAACTCTTATGCCCCCGGATGGACCTGATTCCTGGCCAAAGAATAACAGTAGAAGACAATGGCTGGTCTTTTACAGAATCAATGAGATGTCACTGCAAGGAGGTGGTCTCATAGATGGGAGAGGAGAGAAATGGTGGCATCTTCCTTGCAAACCCCACAAGGTATATGTATATTGTGTACTTTGTTTGTAATATGCCCCATTTTTTTGCTTAGAACAATTGTTAAGTCTCTGTGACCATTGAACCAGGGAATTAATGGCGCATCAATGGCTGGACCATGCGATAGCCCAATTGTAAGTTGCACACAGCCTCAATAATATCTTTTATTGACTTAGAATGCGTTTAGTATAAAAATGTGATTTTAAAATATAGAAAAATATGTGTTTTTAAAAACACACGATTTTGGATGTCAAACTGCGATTATAAAAGACAAATTGCAAATTTTAACAAATCGCACATTTTAAAATTGTTATTTTGAAATCGCAAACTCCAACAGTTAGAATGAAATGAAAACACTATATGAACATCATTCTTAATTCATGATGTAGGCAATAAAGTTCTTCATGAGCTCGAATTTGAGTGTGCAAGGGCTTAGAATCAAGAACAGCCCCCAATTCCACTTAAGATTTGATGGCTGCAGAGATGTCCATATCGAATCAATTTACATAACAGCTCCTGCCTTAAGTCCCAACACAGATGGGATTCACATAGAGAACACAAATGATGTCAGAATATATAATTCAGTCATTTCTAATGGTTAGCCAAAAATCTCAAGAATCTTCTTATTCTCTTCATTTCCTATCCTCCAATGGTCACTAAGCTGCTACTCCTTTGCTGATTTCTCTTATAGGTGATGATTGTGTATCAATTGGATCAGGTTGTTACAATGTAGACATAAGAAACATCACATGTGGACCCGGTCATGGAATCAGGTACTCTATCTCCGATAGTTGTTAAAACGACACCTGGGTCCTTGATACTGTCTGTACTTTTCATATATCCACTAAAAGGAATTGGTTTACGATCTATCATTTTCCATAGAATTTCTTAAACCCATCTGCTCACAAATTAACTTATGCTTTTTCAATCTATCAGCATTGGGAGTTTAGGAAATCACAACTCGCGTGCCTGCGTTTCGAATGTTACAGTCAGGGACTCTGTTATTAAAATGTCACAGAATGGAGTAAGAATCAAGACATGGCAAGGTGGATCAGGAGCGGTATCAGGAGTAACATTCAGCAACATTCACATGGATGATGTCCGGAACCCAATCATGGTTGATCAATTCTACTGCCTCACCAAGGCGTGCACCAACCAAACCTCTGCAGTTTATGTTTCAGACATACTATACACAAACATAAAGGGAACCTACGATGTTCGAAGCCCACCAATGCATTTTGCCTGCAGTGATTCTGTCCCCTGCACCAACTTAACTCTCTCGGATGTTGAGCTTCTTCCTGCCAAAGGAGATATAGTGCTAGACCCCTTCTGTTGGAATGCTTATGGAAATCTGCAGACACTAACAATTCCACCAGTCTCCTGCTTGTTGGAGGGTGCTCCTCCATCCATATTGGAGAATGAGATAGATTATTGCCACTAGCTAGGTTCAATCTATATATACATATATATAATATTGCATATCTATCCGTGTATATATGGATGGTAAATCATATTATGTGATTGTTGAGGAGTGGAGTTTTATATGCTCCTCCCTATTTATAAATATAAAAATGTGTGCCTGGATCACTTCATGATCTTTAAGTTTCAACTAGCATATGATGTTTGCTGCTAAAAAGTAAAAACTGTAAGGCAACATTTGTGGTGCCTCAATAATTTTGAACTTGTAGTGGCACACTAAAGGGCAGTAATTTGTGTCGTTTGCAACCCATGTGATCGAGTATGCATGAACATAACTACAAAACTACACATACTTCATAAAGCAAATGCATCAGACTGAGGTATCATATCAACCCAGTAACTTTTTCAATGAGGAAAGCACTTGGTAACCTTGATGTGAGAAAATCACCACTTATCTTAAGAGATTAAGTTAATAGAAAAATGTGTGCATAGGAAAGTGTAAACTTAATTATTTAAAATTAATATTTTAGCACTTCCCCGCAGGGCCGATGTATAGGCTCAAACTCGTATTCAACAAGTGTAACCTAACACATTAACTATTTAACTGAAATGAATGGTACATTACTATCCATAAACCATCTTGCAAAAATCACTTATTTTCACAAATCCATTGGACAAGCAACATTGCATCACATATTTTTACAAACCACATTGCAAAAGTCAAAAAATGGAACTCAAATCTCTAACCTAAGACAAAGACGAAGAGAAAAAGATCAAGAGATAGACCAAAAACAAAAACAAAAACAAAGACATATCAATGGTCAGCGAAGGCGAAGACAAAGAAAGGGAGGAGAGCGGCGGCCAGCAAAAACCCTAAAAGGCGAGAGCGGCAGTGCAGAGAGAGATCAAGCGAGAACAAAAGGAGAAAGACCTCAAATTGAAAGGAACAAAATGTTTTGGCAAGAAAAATGATTCTAGACAAATCGTTTTAATATATATATGGGTAGGCGGGCGGGCGGGCGGACTATATTCTGCTATTCGCCTCCATAGCAGAGATGATATCCATTCGCCTAGAGTTATGGTTAAAAGTTCATCGGTAATCCATCAGGGCAGGCGGATTTAAGTGGCCGTTGTACTATTAGTCGTCCTACCCTTCACCATTCTCCAACTTAGAAAATACAACAACTTTATGGCGTCATTAATTTGTTTGTTTAGGGGAGATTGAGACAAGTGAGTGCAGTGTAAAAGTGGTACGAAAATCCACAAGAGAAAGAGAAGCATAATTAGAGAATAATTTGAGAGTGACTGAATTGGAGAGGATTTGTTGTAGATGTACCACAGCACTAACTTGGATGATACATGAGGTGCTCAAGTGGAGGGACAAAAACTCTTTTTATCATCTCTCTTGCACGCGCAGCCGCTAAAAGCCTAGAATAATCATGAAATATATATATTCAGGCTTCCTATGGAGCACCAAGAGTACTAGAGTGTCGGCTTACGTGCTCTGAAAAGGTGCACGGCCTAAAATCCAATTGCCACCCACCAAACTCTTTCTCTTTTGTTTCAATATTTAATATATGCAGAAGCAGAGAAGAACTCCCTGAGTGGGGTATAAACAATTTGTTCAAGATTTACCTACAAAAGTTCAAAGAGTTTGTGAAAATGGGAGGGAGGCCCGCAACACTTCTGATGCATGTAAGCATAAACATTAGGGTCCCCTACCCTTTCCCTACATTGAAAGCAAGCTTTTTAAGCTTTTTCAGCTCCTGCCAACATCTTTTTGTTTCTCTCTGCAGGCCAAGAGTTGGACCTTTTCCCCATCCAATCCTTCACAAGCAATCAATCCGCATTCTACAATATTCATGACTATATATGTCTCTTTAGCTTTACTCCTTTGCTAGCTTTTTCCTTAATCATATAGATGTATGTACATGGAATCATTAATCTGAATAGAAAGCTCCAGCCTAAAGCCATTTTGCTTGTAAGCATCCTCACAAAGATCATATACTAGTGCAGACGCATTTAATCTGATCAACATTGTGTAAGCATATTGCCGTGAAAAATCGATATTAGAATGTACAATTTTAACTATGTGTATAGAAGTTTGGGCATCTTCCTTAGAGTCAATTTTTAAGGGTGAATTCTGCCAAAAGTTTGTATCATCATTTGGTATCAAAGGCATGAGCCACCATGTTGAGTATAGTATTAGGCACAATTCGTCGAGTATGTAATTGAATGAGTTGCGGCTTTGTGATCAAAATACTAAGGGGTGACCCGTCCTAAGTATCCCACATGGCTTAATACAATTAGACACCCTTCTTTTTCCAAAGTCAGATTTAAAGATAAGTTCTACCCAAAATTTATATAAATCGACTAAGTCGAAGGAATTTGTAAAACATAGAAGGCATGGCAAGAGAAGGGTTTTTTATTTTATTTTTAATTTTTAATTTTTTTTTTTTTTTTTTTTCAGCTTGAAAAGCGAAGGTCTGAATATTTTACTGCCGACATGTAAACAAAAAAGGAATCTAGCACCAAAAGTGTATCAGATCTACATTAGCATAATACTGATGAGTACTACTAAATGACATGTAAAGTAAACAAAATGTTCCTCATGCTTGATGAAGAGATTGACCTTTTTCAAAAAAAAAAGAAAAAGAAGCACGAACAAATAAATAAACCGACACGGAGACAAAAGGAAGAATAAAGAAGTACAGCTTCTTTGCAAGCTAGAGAGAATACACAAAATTGAACAGAAAATATTAACCTTTTGGGGTAATTTCAATTACTTCCACGAAGTTACGCGTCTTTTGCAAACACCCCTCAATGTTCGAAGTCTCTCACTTTGATGTATTGAACTTTAATTTCCTTCCTTTTTTTACTCTTCCGTTACATATTGCAGTTAAATTAAACGGTGAAAAAAGTAATTTCAGTAAGGGTATTTTAATAATTTCACACATTTTCCGTTATGATTTAACAAAAAATCCTAACGGAAGGGGGAAAGTGGAAGGAAATCAAAGTTCAATACATTAAGAGCCTGTTTGGGATTTGAGAAATAGAGCTTTTAAGTCAAAAAAAGCTTTTAGGCAAAAACTTTATTTTTAAGCTTTTGCCAAAAGTGTTTTTTTGGCCATTTTTAAGCTTTTTGAACCCTTAAAAGCGCTTTTAATTTTTTTTACCAAACAAGTACATTTTTCTTCAAACGGGCTTTTTTAGTGTTAAAAGCACTTTTAGGCCCCTCAAATGTAATCTCAAACTGGCCCTAAAGTGAGAGACGTTGAACATTAGAGAGGTGTTTGCAAAATGCGTGTAATTTTATGGGGGGTAAGTGAAATTAACCCTAACCTTTGCACATATTCCACTTATCATTTTGTTATTTTATTCTGTCACTCTTTTTAAGGATGCTCAGAGCCTCACGAAAGAAACAAGTGTTCCAGGTTCCGGATCCCTATCATTTTCTGTCAAAAAAATTCAAAAAAATTCAAAAAGAAAAAAGAAAAAAGAAAAAGAAAAAAGGAAATTGTGGAAAGCAAAACTCCCTTGCTATTCGAATTATGTGCAATTCAGACAGTCTTACAAAGAGATAGGTGCAAAACACACTTACCTATGTAGGTAGGCCCGCACCTAGAATTGCGAGAGGTGTATGAGTCTCGTACGTAGCTACCTTCTCTGTTGAGTTGCTCGAACATGCTATTCAGGCAACAAATGTCAAGAGATCGGGCCAAACCCAACTCAGAATATATTGATGCTATATAGATCTAAAAGGTTCACCAGCTGCACTAATCGTATTCTTGCTTCCCATTCTATTATACAGACTTGAACCTCTCAAGTCCTCAACTACAAGTAACTCCCATATCTATGAAATAATGCAGATCTCGAAAAAAAAAAAAAAATAATAAAAATTGCGAGGATCTCAATCCCATTGCAACCCTTTTTAATAGTTCAACAGGGTATATTGTAACAATTGGTAATTTAGAAAAACATTACAATTGAGGTGGTAGTTTGGATGGCCCAAGGTAGTTTCCCCAATTTTTTTTTTTTGTGAGTACATAAGCAAACAAAGCAGAAAACCAACAAGAAAACTAAACATGTCTAGGACAAAAAACCGAAGGAGGGTCCTTCCCGCTAATGATAGGAACCGTATATAGGAGGAGGAAGATAAATAGGAATGCTGCCAGAAAAAGATCCGCCGCAAAATTTTGGTTTTTATGTTTTGGTATAATCTGTGAAGTATGAAAAGTTTTGAAAGGCCGCAACCTCAAAAGCCAGAAGCTTGGGCTATGATCCATTAGTTATAGAAGGAATTGCGTGGTTTTAGGCCTCAGCATTTTGCCTGGATCACTTGTGGGTTTGCACAATGTCTTGTAAAAGATGGGGAAACTATATTTCATCACAGGGACGGCCCAAAACAAATGATCTTCCACTGCTCAATCGAACAAAAAAAAAAAATTTACTTTTTACCCAAGGAATTCTATATACCGACAAGTTACAAGTCTTAAAAAATATTCTCATATAACTTTATTATTATTAGTATATTTTGGTCTCTTCTTTGATTATGGGTAGGAATAAATGACGGTTTTCTTTCAATTCAGTAATATATGTCTTTTGAAAAAAACTTTTATCAATAAAAAAGGACACTTTGTTTGTTTTTATGGCTTATCAGTAAATAGATGAAAATTAATATCGTGTAAATAACAATTTGATGTGAGACCCACATGATTTCACCATGCCTTCTGAACATACTCAATTACTTATACTGCTATTGACTGAGGATGCTGAGGGGAAACTTCAAGGAAACTACAAACAAAAGTTTCAGAATGCAAGTAGTTGGAACATTCAATATATGGAATAAAAAAAGTTCTCAAGAGTAGTTCAATAGGCTGAGACCATGTCTAATGAAGCGGAGGTCATTAGTTCGAATCCCCCTCCCTCTCTTCTGCGGACATGTAAAAAATAAAAAATAAATAAAAAATAGCTTTCCTAAGTTTTTTCAAATATTTATTTTTGAGAAATGAGAAATGCTATTTAAAAAAAAAAAAATTTTTAAAAAAATTAATGGTAGATGAAGCATGTTTACTCTGATGACTATATACGTAACAACTTAGAAAAAAACGCTAGTTAAATCTGAACTATCATTAAAAAAAAAACCGGTCAATTTGAAACTCCTCTTCTTTCTATAAACCACGTGGAAAACTCCTCTTTCTGTAAAATACTGGTGTCATTAAATTAGATTATATTGAACATGTTTTGTTAGGTGATATGTGCTGCTGCTAAACTTTACCCGGTCCCTTCTAGTGTCTTGTATATATATTAATTATACATATTGGACAAATTAATATATTAATTCTCCAACAACTTGTGTCGGGCATTCTAGTTTCTGTCATGTCAAATATTTCACTACCACCATCATTAATCATCAATGTGCTTCCACAAATTCTACCAACAAAACAAGATTAGGTTCACCAAATTAATATGAACTTCATGCCCTTTATGGTGATGGTACGATATGCTTCAAGAGGTAAATAGTTTCTGGCTTATATTATTAGAAATATAATAAAGTTTTGTTCTAAATTGGGTTTTAATTTTAATTTTAATTTTTTTTTTTTTAATTCAACTACCTATTAAGCTGATCATATTTGTTCAAAATATAAATTAAATTTGGGGTGATTACTTTTTGTCTTCATGAACTACAGCGCCTTGGCACTTTCTCTCTATAAACTATCAAGTATGACACATGATCCCATCAAACTATCATCTTATAGCAAAAAGTCTCATTCCGTCAGTCGAAGAAGATAAAATTGACGGTTAACGGTCATGTGCCATTTAAAAAAAAAATTTCTCACTTTTTCTCTCACTTCAGACCAAGAAAATAATGCTTAGACCCTCCTAAACCTTAATCCAACACATGAAAATAATTTAAAATGAGGACAAAAGTGAAAAAAAAAAAATAATCATAATAATAATAATAATAATAACATATGACCATTGACAGTCAATTTTAACCCCTTTGACTGATGGAATAGAGCTTTTTATCATAAGATGATAGTTTAATAGGGTCATGTGTCATAATTGATAGTTCATAAAGAGAAAATATTAAAGCATTGTAGTTCATGGGAGCAAAAAGTAATTACCCCATTAAATTTTGATTTTTTTAATTTTTTTTTTTTAACAAAAAGTGATCCAAAAACAGAATTTGAAGCAGAGTCAGCCACAGTCAATCACTAATCATTAATTTAATTGAGAAAAGGAGGCATGCATTAATTAATTATTGTTTTAAAAAGAGAACAAAAAAACAAAAAGAAAAAGCAGGGAAAAGAAAAAGAAGAGCGTTGATTGCAACATGTGCACACGTGCAGACACATTTGGTGAAAAATAATCAAAAGAAAAATGTGAGAAAATTCTTCCTGATATATCAATGTCATAGTCATACGGTGTGCATCACGTTATGTGTGCAGAACTTACGTGGGACAGAGGTAGAGAGGAATCTAGGCCCAAAAGTACACATGTTCCTCAATTTATCATCTAATTAATTTATAATATTATTAATGTCTTTAAATTTTTAATAGAAGTAATATTTGTGTCCTCAAATTTGGTAGTAGTTGGGGGAAGGAGAGGACATTTCAAAATCTATTAAACAAAGCTCCATGTCCTTTGAAAAAAAAGAAAAATAGAAGATAAATTATATTTTATTTCTCAAACTAACATCTTATTACAAATCATTGCAACTCTCATGTATACAAATTATCAAAATGTTTTGAGTTATCCTTTTATGAGGGGTGGCTACACCCCCATCTGGATAGAGGGGTACTTGTGCAATTATCCTTTTGTTAAGATGTTGTTCTATTAAGGGTAACCGTATAATCACCCTGAATTGAACAGAACAATGACAACGCGGCCACTTCCATCTCAACATACGGGGTGTGATCATGTAGCCATCCCCCATTTGAGCGAAGGGGTGCCTGCATGACCACTTCTTTGTTCGTACGTTATTTTGTTGCAAGGTGGTCGATCGAGTGATCACCCATCTAATATTCTTGAGAAAGCAGCCATCTCTTTGTTCAAAAGCTATTATGCTAAGAGTGGTTGCATAGCGATTTGTTTTAAGGGAAAACTTTACAAATGTCTTTTGAACTTTCACACATTTAAAAAGATTTTCGTAAAGCTTAAAAGCTCTTAATTTTCACCTCTCAAACTTTTTTTTAAATTTTTTTGACATGTCCACACAGAAGGGGAGAGAGATGATTCGAACTAATGACTTCCGCTTCATAAAGCGTGATTTCTAGTCGATTGAGCTATCCCTTGAGGACCTCTCAAACTTTTAATGTGATGCAATATACCCCCCCTTCGAGAAGGTTTGGTGTTAAACAAACATTAAAATTGATGAAATGACATTTATACCCTCAAAACTTTTATAAAATTTTAAATTTACCCTTAATTTCACATTAACCTTTTTTAAAAAAGAAAGAAAGAAAGAAAGAAAGAAACACTGAGGGTATTTTTGGTATTTTCATAGCCTCTGTTAAGATTTAACACTAAATCTTAACGAATAGGATAGATTGCATCAAATTAGAAGTTCGATAAGTAAATTTGAGAGTTTTTAAGCTTTAAAAAGTCTTTCTTAAAATGGTTGAGAGTTGGAGGACTTTTGTGAAGTCAGCCATTTTTTTATCAACATTCTAATGCAAAAACATGGGTAAATTAGTCACACAAAAATGACTCAGGTGCACGTGCTAGTCATGTGTGTCTACGTTTTTCCATTCTAACTAACCGCCAAATTTGACATAGATGATGACTCAGAACATTTTGGTAGTTTGTAGATTCGACATACATACGCTGGGCCATAGTTAAGTTTAGAGGCGTAAATGTAAATGTGAATGTAAATGTAAATGAGTATTAGTAGAGTGAAATTTGTGAAATGTGTCATGATTGTGTAAGTTGTGCATCACATTGAAAGTGAAATGATTGGAGCGCATGACCTTGACCTTGTACTATAAGTGAGAGTGTCTGTCCGAGAAGTAGCGTAGAAGCAACCTAGAAATTAGGTGCATGCTTCTTCCATGGAGGCTATGGAGCTCACTACTGCAACCAACAAGAGAAAGATTAGCCATGATATTGAAGATCATCATCAGGAGGAAGAAGATGATGATGAACAAAAAATAGACAAGTTCTTTGCTCTTATCAAAAACCTTCGCGAGGCTCGCGACCGTTTGATGAGTGGCTCGAGTGCATTCAACGGGGGAGATGATCAGAACAGGAGGCTCAAGAGGAAGGTCGGGGAAGAGAAGCTGGCTGTAGTTTGGAAACCCTCGTTCCAACGTGAAGATTTCATGGCGCCGGAAGAGGCGGCGGCGGCGGCGGTGGCGGTGGCGGTGGCGGCTCCGTTCAAAAACCCTCCGCCGGTGACGGCCTTGTTAGTGGGTTCTTCTTCTCAGAGAGGAGGAGGTAATAAGGAAAATGATACAGAAGGGTTAGACCTAAGGCTCTCACTCTAGCGTTTGCGCTTTTTGCAGAATATTAATTAATTGCATGATTATCTACTATGGATGATGTATGATTCATACATCATGAATCATGATGTATGTGATTAAGTGGAGGAATATGCAGACCCCTTTTATCCATTTATTATTTATTTATTTGGAATTATGGACTATATATTATCCCAATTAATTTAGTAAATCTTTTTAATTTTTATTTTGTACTGCTTCAATGTCTAGATTCCAATGAAAAAGCTTGGTTCACAAAGGGTACGTTGCACATTCTGGTTATTAGGGTCAAAAAGAACATATTGTTTTCTTTTTATTTTTCTTTTTCTTTTTCTTTTGGTATAGTTGAAGATGACATTTCTTTAAATTGGATTAATTAGAAGAATTTAGTTTATAAAATTGTTATGTGTTTTTTAACCATATACATGAGAAGTACTGTATGCTTTATTTTTTTAATAATATTATTTAAAAGTTGGAGGAAATTCTCTTAAAAAAAGAAGAAAAAAAGCATGTGCTTCAACATGAGACTTAATTAACTAATTAAACTATCTGATACCACCAATTCTAATAGCCTAATTAATGGTACTTTATTATTATTATTATTACTATTTAGGGGCAATTTCACTTACCTCATGAAGTTATGCGCCTTTTGCAAATACTCTCAATGTTCAAAGTTTCTTATTTTGGTGTATTGAATTTTGATTTCCTTCCATTTTTTTCCTTCCGTTACATATTGCAGTTAAATTAAACGGTATAATGAATAATTTCAGTAAGAATATTTTAGAATTTAACAAACAATCCTAATGGAAAGGAGAAAGTGAAAAGAAATCAAAGTTCGATATACCAAAGTGAGAGACTTTAAGCATTGAGAAGTGTTTATAACTCACTTTGAACATTGAGAAATGTTTACAAAAAGAGGATAACTTTATCGAAGTAAGTGAAATTACCCATATTTTTTTATAAAAGAGGAGAAGACTTATATTCAGTCCACCATATAAAGAATAAGGACACTTCTATGAGTGTAAAAAAATAATTTATGTTATTAAAAAGAGCAAGCTGACACTAGTACACCCTCCAAATTGTTCTCCAATTGAACATAGACTTCTTAATTATGTCTTAAAACCTTAAAAAAGTGATTATCAAATACGAATTAGTCCAACCTCATGGAGCCAACTATAAGTTACCCGGGCCACTGTTCCTTTTATCGGGATGAAAAGAATAAGTGCTCGTTTACTAGTGCTTTTTACGATTAATTTTTGTTTTTTAGCGGTAAAAAAAGGTAAAAAGTAAAATCTTTAACAAATAATTCTACGTATAAAATATTCAAAAACGTACACTTGAAATTACTTTTCACATTTATATAATCACAAACATTTATCAAAGAAACCATTGATAAAATGGCCGGAGCTAGCGGTTTCCTTTAATTTGCTGTGTATTTGAATGTGAAGGAGAGAGAGAGATAGAGTGGTTTTGTTCATTGCATTTTTAGTTTTTTTTTATTTATTTTTAATTGTTCTTGTTGATGGTTTTTGTTGGAAGAATTAATAATACCAGATGCTATTCTACAGTAAAGGAATAATTAGTCCTCTCCTTTTTAGAGGGATAGATATTCTCAAGAATAAAAAATTAAAGAAAAACTATTTCACATGAATAACTTGTCTGAAAAGTTATAGTATGCATGGCTGGAACAACAGGAATTATGTGTGGCTTATATGCAAGTAGATTTCTATAATAAATTTGGCCATAATTGTATAAATTTTGAATGTATCATCATCATACAGGGACCTCGATCGAAAAAAATGAGCGATCTCTCTTGTTTTTTTTTTTTTAACTAAAGGATGAGAAGGGGTGATCAGTGTAATTTCTTTTCTTGGACGTGACCATTAGGGTTTTCCACTCACTGTAAAATGTTTGGTTTGAGTCATAGCTACTATCTGAAAAGACGAGTTCGTTACCACAACCTCACCAAAGTACAAGCTAATAAAGCCCATTCTTAATAGCATCTGATTCGCGCAACTACTACTACAAGTGAATTCGAACACGCGACCACTAAAAAAAAGAGAGGACTTAACCTCTGCTGATTTACCAACTAGACTATTGTCTCCTCCTTTCCGAGCAGAAAAATATATATCAAGTTGTTGAAATGGTGGAATTGTCAGTTCAAACTGTTAAAATGAAGGCATGATGATGACTCGTATATAGTAGGTGTTAATTTCATGAGATGTGCTCATGAGTTTGTTGAATTATTCAGAAAATTATATGGCTAGGGCTGTGGACCTCTCTGGCCTTGTAGGGGCCAGGAGGAAACACTGCTCCCACGTATTGCACCCATTGATGACCACCAAAGAACCAACGCCAACATAATCACTCCACCCACCACCCGACCCAAAGACAAGGACTACAGTAATAGTTTAATAACTTTCTAAGCTTAGGAAAATACCTAGTTAGCTGTCCATATATAATATTAGAAATGGGTCTTGGGTCTAACTCAACCCAAAAGCTAGTTCAAGAGTTGAGATTTCCTCTTACTCTTATAAATGACCAATCTCCTTAATACCCAGGCAATGTGGAACTTCCAACACGCCCCCTCACGTGTGACGGGAGGACATCCAAGCTAACACGTGCGATAATGGGTGACGGTAGGCCACAGCCAATTGAATCTGGCTCTGATACCATATTAGAAATGAGTTTTGAGCCTAATTCAACCTAAAAGCTAACTCAAGAGTTGAGGTTTTTCTTTACCCTTATAAATGGCCAATCTCCTTAATACCCAAGCAATGTGAAACTTCCAACGTATAATATCTCTCACTTGATCTTATACAAATTCTACCCCCAACATGTCTCGAACAACACGTCTTTTGTTTAAGCAGATGTATATGCCTATTAGGCGGGGGCGGAACTACGTAGCGGTCCCAAGCCACCATAATTTTCCCAATTATTTGAGGTTCTTACATAGCCAAATCTACCCCAACATTTATTGAGCAAGTTGGCCTATCAATTGAAACAGCAAATTGCTGAGAATCCCTCCGTATCCCATTTCATTAAGTGTGTTGTGTACAATTTTTTTTTTTTTTTTTTTTTAATTTATTCCTTGAAAAAAAAGATAAGAGCATAAAGCTCTTGCATCAGAGAGCATAAAACTCTGCTAAATCATAGTCAAAGCTATGATGTTACAATGTCATAGAAATAAAATATAAAAATTGTATAATTAGGTATTATCTATGACTTCAACATCCGCTAACCCATGTCCAAATTTCAATTATAGAACAAAGACTCAATCTAATACATATATAGCCCATATTTTCAACTTTTATTTTTTCAATTATGGGAGCAAAACTCTCACACCAAAATTAATACTCATCGACCCAAAGGTCAAGACAAAAACCTTCAACCAAAAAACCACTTATGAAATTAAGCAAATCTAAGCAGAAGTTAAGCTCTTATTAAAAAACAAACAACAAAAATATAATAAAAAACCAACAAATAGCTACAACAGTCGGGGCAAGGGAGGTGAAGTGTATTGGATGGCGCGTGGTGGACAAGATGGAGTTGTGAGGAGCCAGGGAGCACGGTGGGCTGGTGCATGGTTGAGCAAAACCACGTAAGAAGCTTAGATTTAGATTTGAAAAACTAAATTTAAAACCTAACCAATTTTAGGAAGAGCGGTGCACTACAGTAGAAGGCGGACGGCTACCTTCCTCCTCACTACAGGGCAGCTTTTGTCTCTCTAGGAGAAAACCTAGGGCCGGCTCTGGTCGTGTCGCGTGCAACTTGGGAATTAAGGAAACTCAGAAATCATTTATTATTTTCATGTTCGTTCTTTCTTTTCTGTTAAGGATTTGACTCAGGATCCTGCGATAAATGCAGCATCTGTTGGAGTGATAGATGTTGTCAGGATACCTTACTTTACTTTACTTTGGATGTTGCAGCTTGAAAAGCTTTAAAGATAACTCTCTTTTGTGCAGCGGCCGTATAAAAATAAATTAATTAACGAGAAGAGCAGTTCTGGTGATGGGCCAGTTTTTTGTCTTTTATCCGTCCTTATTTAGAATTAATTAAAACAAGGATATGGTAAATAATTCTTTTAATAAAGGTTTCACGTGACGTTCCCTCAAGTCTTTTCTTCTATGTCATTATTGTTTATGAAGCTTTTTTGGTTGTTGGGGCTTGCTTGTGCTGTAGCCCTTGTATTTTTTTTGAAAAATGCTAAAGGCCTAACTTTTTTACCTAATAAAAGTTTAATTTTTGACTTATTTTTTTTTAAAAAAAAACAAAATAAAAAATGAAAAAAATGTCTGAAGCAACCCTATCTATTTTTTTGTCTTTCTTTTATTTGGTATTTTTTAAAAAATGAAAAAAATACCATTTTTTATTTTTTTTAAAATACCAAATAAAAGAAAGACAAAAAATAGATAGGGTTGTTTCAGACATTTTTTCTATTTTTTATTTTATTATTATTTTTTTAAAAAAAAAAATGTAAAAGTTGAACTTTTGTTGAGCAAAAAAGTTGGGTCTCTATCATCCCTCATTTCTTTTCTTCCTTCTTCTTTTAATAAAGTTTACTTACAAATAAATTATAACAAAATTTCATGTACTCATAGCTGCCACTCTTTTCTGCTTCTTTTATATATATATATATATAAAAAGAGACGGAGTCAACTTTGAGTTTGAAATGATTAAAAGTCAATTTTTTTAAAATAGATCAATTGACAAAAAAATATCTTAAATTAATTTTTTTTACCTTCAATTTTTTTTTTTCGCCTTCAATTTTTTTTTTCTTGTAATTTGTGAGGACCATAGCCACTACCGGTCCCCCTAAATTCGTCCGTATATATATATATTATACAGAAAATCTTATATGATAGAACTTGTATTATAATGTCGTTTAATTTCTTGGCAGAGTCACATGCAGAGATATGATTAATTGCTGAGCTAGAAGTTCACTTACCCCATTGACTAAGAGTTAGTGAGAGCCCAGTCCATGTACTTTGCAGGTGAGAGGGATCACAAAAATACGATTCTGTCAAAAGAAACAATAGGTTCACGGACAAAAAGAAAAAAATAAAAATAAATGATAATAATAATAATAAATAATAGAAACCATGACTTAATAAATAACTAAATAAATCAAGTGCTCATAATGTTGTAGGTGTAGAGTGTAGTCAAACCAGAAAATTGGGAGGGAAATAAGGGAAAAGATAAAGTAAGACCAATCAACAAAGTTATTAAAGAAAGCCCCAAAAATTGCTGCGTAGAACCTTATATATGTCTTCCTTTTTTCTTTTTTCTTTTTTCAAATTGGGTTTGAAAATCTAGTAAAAAATGGTTTGAAAATTTTCCTTTAATTCAGTATATTAAATTAATATTTGTAGGTAATTTTTATGTGAGAATAAGAGCATAGGTAATTAAAAATCTATGTGAAAATCTATGGCTTTGTATGATAACATTTTTTTTTTTTACCTTCTCCCTTTTATGTTTACTCTTTATTTTCTTTTTAAAAAAAAACAAAAAAAATATTAAAAAATAACACAAAACACTTAAAACTACTTATTTTTTTAATTGTCTCATCAGAATATTCTTTTCAAACAAAAATACAAGAACCACCTTTTATAAAAAGTATTAACAAGCATAATATATTCTAAAGATAGGTGCTAGTTACTTAAGCCAAATTAAAAAAAAAAAAAAAAAAAAATTTACTGATTACTCTTGATCTTTTATTACTTTTGCAATTATTCCTCTTAATTTAGTGTTTATCTTTAATTTTTTTTTTTCCAATTTCAGACATCCATTAGGATTTTTAATTAAATCTTGTTAAAATTTTTAAAATATTATTTTTTTAAAAAAAAATTAAAGATTCATGCACGGATATCCTTTCATCACATTTTTAAAGTTTAAAGGTAGTTTGTAAATAATAAAAGATTAAGAAAGACTTCCAAAAAAGTATTACAGTAGACAACTTTTTATATATATATATATATATATATATATATATTTTTTTTTCTTTCTTTTGTTAAAAAAACGACGAGGAGTAAAAAAATAAAAAAGGCTCAACCGAAGTTTCGTCATATGTTTTCGTCACATTGCAAGTTTGATGACGCCGATCACTCAACTACTCTGAGAAATTACAGAAATACACTCATAAAATAAATTTTAGTGGGAGAATAGGAGTTGGGAGAATATGGCAATTGGGTCATTTGGGTACAATGAATAATAATATAATAAATGATTTAACCCCATGACCGTGACCTTATATAATTGAACCTTTTCTCAAGAAGTAGCGCAGAAGCATCCTAGAAGTTGCATGCTTTCTCTTCTTCTGTTCCCTTTTGGCTTCCTGCTTAAGCATCATCATCACATGGAGGGTGCAGCAGCAGCAGCAGGAGGGAAGAAGAGAAAGATTTGCATAGAAGATGAAGATGAAGAACAGAAAATAGAGCAGTTTTTTGCTATTATCAGGAACATTAGAGAGGCTCGTGAGCGTTTAAAGAATGACTTTGATGCAAAGAAGAAGAAGCAGAAAGTCGTTGTTGACGAGGAGATGAAGCAAATCCAAGTGTGGAAGCCCACTTTCGAACGTGGAGACTTCATGGAAGAGGAATCTCAGTTCAAATCCATTGTGGGTTCTTCTCAAGAAGGAGATGAAGGATCAAAGAAAGAAGATCAAGAGGAGAAAGAAGAATTAGACCTCAAGCTTTCTCTTTAATTAATGTAACTTTTCTATGTTAATTAATGAAGTTGAGAGGGAAATTTAAGGTTAGATATTGTGCTTAGACCTTCAAATTTACCATGTAGTTCTTGTTCTTGACAATCTATATATATTAACCAACTGTTTTTTTTTTTTTAAGGTCTTAGAAATTAATCATGTTGTTATTAGGGTTTAATTTAGAACTACGAATCAAATGTTTTATACAATTTGCATGAGAAAGTCTTTGTTGTGTTATTCTATTCTTATCATGTTTTAGAAGAGGATGGAATAAGATTGTTTGGCCATGCTAGGAGACTTGTTTTTCAAAGCTGAGATAATTACTCACCTAAAAGCAATTGTAGTAAAAAGTGATGATATATTTACACTCCATTCTCTTGGGCTGTGTTTGGCAAAGACCGGGACCAAAAATATTCAAAAAAAGATTTCTTAAAATTAACCCAATATTTTTGTTTTTTATATTACATCATCACTTTTTATTACTATTTAAATAAAAAAAATTATTATAAAATAAATTTTTTTACTTTTTTATACAATATATTCTTATTTTTTTTTCTCATATTAATTAAATTTGCTACTATGAGTCTACTATTTTTTTTTTTCTATTTCATTGCCAAACAAAGCCCAAGTGCCCACACATGGGTCCCAAGATTTGATTTGGGGTGAAAAAGATTGGCTTGGCGGTGGAAAGAAAAGCATCTGTGAAAATTCAAACCTTGGAGTTAACTTTGGCCCTTTGGGTATCTCTTTTATTTTTTGTTCGATTTTAGGGCATCTTTCCTAGTACAGGGTACCCGACATCTAGTTGACTCAAAGTTAGATCTACTCTTTCGGCTCTTCGTGAAATTACTCCAATGGTCCCAAACAATTAGGTTTGTTAAGGTGAGTGGTTAAAAATTGCTCCGCATTCACTATCGTTCTATTTGTGTGGGATATATACCACATGTACCCGTGCGGTTGTGGGTAGATTCCGCAAAGTGCAAATGTGGATATATACTAAAATTAACTCTTTGATGTAGAATAAGGATGTTATTCCCCTATATAGCGCGATTTACACCCTTCCAAATCCAAACAACACCTAAAGGAGGCGAATATGTGGTGTTCTTGACCAAACATAACAAATATAATAAATTTTGAAAATTAATTAGCACATGCAATGTTGTTAGAATTAATCAAAGCACAAAATAAATCCAATACACAAATTTTCGTGAAGAAGTTTAGACATTTTGAAGAACTCTGCAAAAGTAAAACTGCTCAGAATAATCAAGTTACACATAATTTATACTTACAAAACCGTAATTTGTATGAAAACCTTATGTTTACCCTCAACAAACGATTCATTTGTCTGCATGCAGTACCTCTAGAGTTTTGGCCAATTTTTCTATAGAATTTTCTCTTGCAACCAGAACTGATCCAGTGGGGCTTGAAGGTTTTTGATATTTGCGGGGTAATATGTATGAAATTGAAATTGAATCTAAATAGAGTCTAAGGCCTTGTTTGGTAAATAACATGAACTTTATAAGGCACTATTCTTGTTTGGTGAGGAAAAAAATGAGTGTAATTAATAATTAGTATAGAAAAGTGAAAAAATAGTATTGAAAAGTAAAAAAAATTTGTTTTGTAGTGATTTTTTTATTTAAATAGTAGTAAAAAGTAAATGATGTGATATAAAAAGTGAGAATGTTTTGATGTTGATTTTTTTTTTTAAAATGAGATGAATAGTGTGGTGCTGTTTGCCAAACACCACCTAAGAGATGTATGAAATTGAAGGCATAGGAATGCATAAATTCTCTTTTAGCTCACAAAATAATGGCTTCGGGTTCCGTGGAAAATCGTGCAATTTGAAGCGTATATAAACACTAAGAAAACAAGTGTTTTGGTGCAATTAAAACTATGAAACGACAATTTTTAAGGCATTGCTTAGAAAGATAAGTGATCTGTTCAGACATGGTCCAACCTAGATGATCTCCCAACCTTCATTGTTTGTTCATTCCATAACCCCTTCGGATGATGTCTAATTGAGAATGCAACAGTACAAATGTACAGCTTCTTATAATTTTGTATCGAACATCTTTGTTTAGACCCACTGCAAATTTGGTCGTACGGTCGATGAAATCAAAGAGGAAATGAATCAATTGAGATTCTTGGAGGTTTGAACGTGTAATGAGAGATGCAAACTCAATCATTCATACTTTTGCTAGAGAGGCTATTAAGTGTGTCATATATAAAGTTTGGATTAAAAAATCTTCAGATTATATCTGTGGCATTGTAATGAGATACCGACTAAGAGCATCTTACCCGTGTCTGGTCATTGTCATTCCACAATTTGTTCAAAAAAAAAAAACAAAACAAAAAAAAATCTCACGCCTCTTCCTCTGCATGTGTGGGGGCAACTCAATTTGGGTTAATTAGGAGGATCACGTCGGATTCATTATACTCTATCAATCTGATTGATTCCATTCAATCAAAGAGCCTATATATCCTGTTGTCTTTCTAGCTAGTTCCCTAAGGCGTACGTGGCCGTTAGTGTAGCATAATGGCTATTGAAGAGTCCCACTCATCACTCATCACTCATCCAAGACTTTTTTCTCAATCGTACGTCCCATTCTTTTTCATATGCTACATCAACGGCCCCAACAAATTAATGGCATCCCCGACGTAACCCACACAGTAAGCCCAAAATCAACCCATATATTGACCCCACTGTATTCTACTTGCCTAACAAGGAAGTAATTCCCAAGCCATTATCGTGTTACAATGACATTTAACTGTCACATGGGCTACAACTTATGATTATACATCCTTAACTAGTTAACTTCAAGGATAAATTGTGTCTCAATTAAGGTAAATATATATGAGATAAATCTCACTCAAAAAAGAGATCATGATACATTCTTTTCGAAGCATTCTATTAGAAGTATTATACCTTTCTTTATAAGTTCCTTATAAACTAAGATGAAGATACTTATTACTCTAGCGTTAAAAGATATTTGAATAGCATTTATCACCTTTATAATAAAATATATTTCACAGAATACTCACAAATTGAAAATAGAGGAGAAATGCTACCGTTCCTCTAAAACAAATATGAGGGACCGGTTGTTAGGGATGGAATCAAGAATTTTCGTCGGCATGGGCTAAAGTATGAATTAAAAATATATTTAAATAGGGGACCAAATAATTGATGAGAAATATATTAAGATTAAAGACTTAATTAATATAAAATAAAAAATAAAATCAGTATTCATTCAATGTTAAGAAAATATAAACAAATTAAAAAATAATTATTTTTTAAAAATAATTCAATTTTCAATTTAATCCTAAAATGTAAAGTATATTAAAACTTATTAGAGATAAACATTACACACAGTCACGCAACACAAATGTTAAAGCGTATTAAAACTTAAAATTTTTGGACTATTTTTTATGGTCTAAGACCAAACTTTGGATTGCCTTTTTAATGGGTTTGGGTTCGATTAACTAATAACTTTTAGCTCAAATTCACAATTTAAAACATATTTAATAATAAAAAAAAAATTCAAAACTTGGGGAATTTTGGTCATGCCCCGTCTACATGTAGTTCCGTCTGTCTCTAGGTAGTGTAATTTTTTTTTTTAAAAAAAAAATATTTACGTAAGATTAAAAAAAAATATTAATCTTAAAAATAATTCGAAGCATTTTTCCTTCTTGAGTATTTAATTTAATTCAATAGTCACAACTCTAGAATTATTCATATCACTTAAAATAAATACGAGTATTTATTCATTATAACTTGAAAAATTAAATATTATTGTATTTAATGATATGAATAATATCACGTTATTTAATTAAATAAAGCTAAATATAGGTAAGATACAATAATATTAAATTATAATAATGAAATGCTTTATTTCCTTATTTTAGTCGTTTCTATTGGTTGTCCAAATGACGCGTGAAGTAGTGGTCAAAATCCTCGTGAATCAGAGCGTTGGAAACAGCAAAACGCGCAACCCAGTGGGTCCATGATGTCACGGAATATACGTCACCAAACAACCTCGTTGGCCTTTTACACTTCTTGTTTAAGACTCCCGCAGACGTAACTACGCTGATGTCACCCCCATCGTCGTCAATACGAATTTACTTTTATGCCCATCACACACTTGTTAAAGGAATCTTAGCCGGCGGGGTACTTTTGGCTTCCTATCAGTCACCGCCCTATAAATTTCTAAGCACCCAAAGAAGAAAGATAAGCATTGTTTGATTAATTTTCTTCATCCATGGAAAATGACAAGTGTGTGAGAGTTGGGGGAGATGAAGAAGATGAGGAGGAGGCGAAGATGGAGAAGTTTTTTGCTCTGATACGAAGCTTTAGAGAGGCGCGGAATTATTACAAAAGAAAAGAAATGAACGAGCTGGAGAAGAAGAAGAGGAGCAACAAGAAGATGAAGATGATGTGCAGCGGAGATGATCTGCAGAAATCAAGCTGTTGGGTTCCCAAGTTCGAGCAAGAGGATTTCACCAGAGAGGTTGAGTTTAGAAGGCCTCCTCTTGTTTTTCCTTCTCCCTGTAACAAAGAGAAGGCCAAGAAAGGAGAAGCAGAGGTTGGTCTAGACCTCAAACTCGCCCTCTAATGGCGTTGCTCTGTAAACGACAGCCGGAGAGAAAGAAGTGTTGGGAGGTTGTTTGTTTGTTTAGTTTTTTTCTTTGTAACTGTCATATGTAATTATTATGAGTCACCTTGTTTACGTTAAAGGTACTTGTTATGAGAAATAATGTTATTAATTGAATTGCTACATGACTTTTCGTTTGGGTTTGTCAATCTTTTTTCTAATCTACTAAATTGAATTTAAAATTGTGAATATGGAGAAAACACAAAGAGTTAAGATTATGTTTAAATTGTTTGAAAAAATATAAAATTTTAAATAAAATTAAATTTTTTTGAGTTGAATTGAATGTTAATGATGTCAATTTAACAAAAATTAAAAAATAAAAAAGAGAAGAAAGAATTACATAGAGAGATTCAAGTTTGCTTTATATTAAAAAAAAAAATTGTGTAATGTTTTGGTAGTTTAGACGAACGTTGTTGCGATTAAAAATTTGAGTAAATATTGTCAATTGAATAGTAGTTTAATAAGGTATATTATGATTGATGGATTTCCCTTGATTTGATCTTATACTTTAAATTATTAACTATCGTTTAAATCTAGTTTTTGGATCACATATACTTATAAAGCATCCTACCATATAGATCGAAATCATAGCCATTTTTTCTTTTTTAGAAGTTATTGCCATTTGAAATGGTGGACTTCCCCTCCTGGTTCAATAAAGCTAACTAGGCCATTGCAATAGCTTTGGAGAGGAAACACATGAGAGTTGGGGTGATAATTCGAGATGATATAGGACTCGTCACTGCGGCTAAAAGTAAGACTATTCCTACTGTCTTTGATCCAGTTACAGGGGATCAGGCCATGGCAATCCTGCAAGCAGCCGAATTATGCAGAGATTTAGGCCTCTATGAGATTATCTTGGAAGGGGACTCCTTGACGGTTGTTAAGGCGATTGGTGGGACTGAGCAAAACTGGCTTAGGTTTGGGCTAATTGTGGATGACACCAAGTTTGGTTATGAGGTCCCTTCAACAGTGGAGAATTTGTCATATCAAACAAGAAGCAAAGTAGCACATGGATTGGCCAAGGAGTCGACTAGGAATGTTATGGATAACATTTGGATGGAGGAAACCCCAGCATGTATTTCCAATTGTTACTTTAGAGCTTAATGCTCTTTCAAAGAGCTTTTTGACTTTTTGTATTCTTTTTCATCTAAAGAGTATCACATATTTACTATGTTGTGAATATCCTAATTTATGCATGGAGGCCCACTGCATAATCAATAACCATACCAATGGCGTATAACTGTCAGCTTTGCAACGTAGCAAGCATCAAAGGACCATTCCAAAGAATATGTCATAAAAAAGGGGGTCACCAACCCCAAAATTAGGTGTGCTCTGTCAAAAGTCCCTCTTCATTATGTCTTCTCTCATCAGCTATTTATTTGACTTAACCATGGTAAGTTCCTTTGTTAGCCCTCCACTAGCGCTACTCTGACGGTTCTCTTTCTGTTTTGTAAGAGCCTGTCTTTGGGTTTGGTTGACCAAAAAAGTATTTCAACAAAATGAATTTTCTCCATCAACTACAATACTAATACAACATTTAAAATTTAATATTTCAAAGTAATAGCTGGATTGATAAAGAAATGTTATTTTTCCTTTTCCCGTCCAATTTTTGTCAAACTTTACGTGTACTTTTTTTTTTTTTTTTTTTTTTTTTTTTTTTAATTTTAATTTTAATTTTAATTTTAAATCTATTATTGAATCTGTAGGACTCACTTGTTAACTCTTTTATACAGATCTAATAGCGGTGAATTTAAAAAATAGTTTGACAAAAGATGGACAAGATAAGCTATTTCTAGTTAATATTAATAGATATTGATGTGATATTTTCCTTTTGAAAAATTCTAAATAGATAAATATCACAATTTTATGCGGAATTAACAGATATATATCAAAACAAACATTCACCAAAATATGAATAATCACACACAAAGATTTTGGTGACGAAGAGGAAATCTTTTACAAAAAGTTCTAAAAGTAAAACCTCTCCGGGGCAGCCAAACCCAAGAAATCACTATCAAAAGATTATCCAGAGATTACAGACACTAGGAACACTTACAACCCTTTGCAAGACCTTGACTCTGTAAGATCGACAAGCCTCCAACTTGTCTCCTCGCTCACAATCTTCTTCAACGTGATTCTCCTTTATCGGACCCTTCCGATAAACTTCAATTAAGCACACAATCAATACTAACAAAAATCCTCTAAGAGGAATCAATTTGGCTCACAACAAAATAATCACTCAAGCACAGCCTCACACGAAGTCTCTGGGGGTGAAAATTCGTGCTTCTCTCTTCTATAATGATGTATATATACCCCCGACAAAATCCTAGACCTAACCCACTTAAAATCATGTTTTTGGGCCTAAAACTTACGGGGTGTCCGGACATGTTAATGGGCGGTCAAGACACGGCTTCGCGGAGCAAGATTTTAGCTTCTGGAAATGAGGTCCGGACCCGAGGAATTGCGGTCCGGACCCGGCCTGTCCAGTCTTCATCAACAGCTCCGATCGATGGGCGTTTGTGGTCCGATTGAGCTGAAATTTTGCAGGGACGTTCATAACACATGAATCTACATTATGAACGGTGGAGATTGGATTCTGAGCATTCTATATCAGTGTTTGAGCCGTGAACAGTAACATCTGCATTTTGGAACTGAATTAAGCCAACACAAGAACTAACACCTTTTAAACTTAATTATTTACATAAAAGAATTATTCCTAAATTATTATGCATATTATTTATTTAGAGCTATAATAAGTGTGCAAAATCTTTTCAACGTGAATGACGGCGGCGAAGGCTACAAATTCCCCGTTTTAAGCAGGAATTACGGTGGGCTCGCTGGAGTTTTCTTCTGATCAGTACTAGATGTGAAGAAAGTCATTCACTACAACTTTTTGGTTGGTTAGAAAGCAACAAAGCTAATTTAGTGGTTAATTGCCAAATCGAATGTCTCAAGCAGAAGACATTTTTCTTCTCTCCCGCCCCCCGGGCCCCCCCAAAAAAGCAGAAGACATTTTTATCAATATCGACTTTTATTCTTCACAACATTAAAATTTTAGTATAAAAAAAACTTAAAAGATCAACCTAAAACATTATGTTTAATTAAAATATACACATATTTGCTCTTAATGATCATATATTTTCATATAATTTGAGGAGCTGGTAAGAAAGAGACTGAAAAATACGAGCCATGGAAGAGACAAGTGTGTGAGATTAGAAAGCCTTTGAAAGTGAGATAGAGATTCAGTGCAATTGCTTGCTGATATTATTTACAATTTGGGCCGGCAATTGTGTGAGGGCCCTGTGGGGCCCACCTACTCGAGTCCGTGGGTCACATTAGCGGCCATCTCACAATTGCTTGTTCGGGAGTGTTAAGGTGCAACAGTGCCGCTTTGGTCATGTAGACGGCTTTTACTTTTAGAACATGCTTTACGTTGTATGGTTTCGAATACTGTAAAGAGACTGACTTTTATTACTGGACATTAATTGGTTTTCATAAGAGATTGTTGAAGGCCCGATCTAACAATTAGTATTAGAGCCAGAGTTATGTGTTTGAGTTGAAGTAGCGTTATGGGTAAGGCGGTATTGCTAAGATGCAACAGTGCTGCTCTACTCATATGGACGACTTTTAAAACATGTTTGGCTTTGTACGATTTCAAATGCCATAGAAGACTTTGGCTTGTTTCACTTGGATACCAATTAGTTTTCAAATAAGATGGTACATAAAAAATGCTCAATCCATTGGGGAGTGTGGAAGAGTGGCAAAAAATAGTATAATGTAAATAAGAAGTGTATACCATTTTATACCTCATGGAGATTACTTATCTTGGTGAGTTGAAAACATATTCATGTTGGCTAATATTTTATTATTTTAGATTGTGCTAAACACTCAAAAATAGAAAAATTTTTTTCCAAAAACCATTTTACACAGTAACAAACCGGTAGAAAATGGGAGACGAATTGGAAATGTTTTCAAACATAAGATAGGTGAGAAACGACTGATCTAGTTACACTATATTCTCTAAAGTTAGCACTTCTAAAAACTTTCAAAGCTATTAAAGATAAGACTAGAAAATCCCTAGTCTGCAAATAACTGCTATTTTTGAACAGCAAAAATAAACACCACAAGAAGCTGCAGTTTGAACCTCCAAGAGGGCAGCATGAGCTTTACCAATGGCAACATCTTGAGTGGATAGTCTCTTGCTTGCTGCTGAGATAATGTTACAGTAAGAGTCACTGACAACCGTGGTTGCAACTGCAAACTAATTAAAACGAATTTAAGTAATGCTCTTCAATTCAATGTCTTCACTCTTCATGCACGCAACAAAGGCATACAAGTAATGTTAATTATATATGCGTGTGAATGAAAAAAATAATATTAATTTTTACCTTATTGTGAATGATTAAATTAATATAACATGATTAAACCTATATCTATAAATTTCAACTTCATCATTGCGGGGAATAATTTTGTACAACTTGCTCATTTGATCCTGGGCCTCATGGCCAATGAAGGCCCATTGAGCTGTTAATTAAAGTTAGGAGATACAATCTAAGTAGGGTTCTATTGGAAGAATTTGGATTAACAATTCTACTTAAAATCTAGAGTAAACTTCATTTTGACCCCCTAAACTTTCACCCGATTTTACAAATCCCCCTCTGAACTTTCAAATTTCTTACTTTAGACCCCTAAACTTTGAATTGCTCTCAATTAGGATCATTCTGTCAATTTTAGCCGTTAAAATTACAAAAAAGATCAAAATATCCCTGATTTTTTTTTTGTTTTTTTTTTAAAATAAAAAAACGTTTTGGAAGTTAAAATTTTATACAAAAGCCAAGGGTATAAATGTCATGTAATGTTTAAAATCTGACGGAGGGGTCCACATTGAGAGAAATTCAAAGTTCAGAGGTCCAAAGTGAGAGATTTGAAAGTTTAGGAGGGTTTATAAAATCGGGTAGAAGTTCAGCAGGCCAAAGTGAAGTTTTTCATAAAATCTAAATTGGAGAAGAAGTCCAAGTCCAAATCTAGCTTTCATGACTCTTAAATCAATTCAAAAAATTAGATCCAGTTCAAGTCTACCTCAAATTTTCAGCCTATAAATAGGCCCTTATGCTAGGTATAAATCTCATACTGAAATATATTCAACAAGACTCCATTATTGTATATTGGGTAGACTGAATTCTTGTGCATTGAGCATTACTATTTTTCTTAGAAACTGACTTAGACATCAGAGTCCAAAGCATGGACGGAGCCAGATTTTGGTATGGGCAGGGACAAGGTCCAAAAATTTTAGTGAGTAGGGACTAATAGGAAAATTAAAAAAAAAAAAAAAATCCAATTTTTTTTTCCCCTGTAGGGAGGGGCATGGCCTACACCACCCACCCTAGTTATGTCCTTGGTCCAAAGGACGCGCAGTCAGACAGAAAATTGTTTTAACAATTATCATGATGTTGGGGGGCAGAAAGAAGAAAATAATAACCAATCCCATGCTAGGGAGTTGGGAGTACTCATTGCCAAAGAGGTGCTTTTTCCGCTGCCTAACGAGTTCAACCAGAAACTGGTGCCTCAAAAAAAAAAAAAAAAAAAAAGGGGAAAAATCTTGAGCTAAAGAAACATAAATAAATATATTTCTTATATTTATTTTAAAAAACGACCTTCAAATTCGTTTCTTTATGAAAGAAAGTCACATGACTCATTGAGAAGTTGGTAATTTTTTTATTAGAAATTATAATAAAAATTTATATTTGAAGGATTTTAGCCTTATTATTATTATTATTATTATTATTATTATTATTTTTTAATGGGAAGGATTTTAGCCTTATTATTATTATTATTATTATTATTATTATTTTTTAATGGGAAGGATTTTAGCCTTATCATTTTTCATATCACACACTCTTTTATATATGGATTCAAACCCTCCCGTAATAATCAACATGGGAAATATCCAACTGAAATAAAAAGTGAATTAAATATTCAAAGTCAAAGTGCTTAATCACCAATTATTTTGAAAATTTAATTAATAAAAATTAATTATTAAATTTAAGGATAAAGTTCACATATCCCCTTCAAATTACCACCTAATTGACAATGTCCTCTCCAAACTTTCAATTGCAACAATGTATCCCCCAAACTATCAAAATATTGTCTATCCCCCCCAAAGCTAGCAAAAAGATCAAAATGCCCCTATATATTTATTAATATGACAAAAATACCCCTAAAATTCAAAAAAAAAAAATTAAAACGAAAATTTTTAATTTTTTTTTAAAAATTATTTTAGTTTTTAAACGATTTTTTTTTCTAAACCGAAATTTTTATTTTAAAAAAAAATCAATTTTTATTTTTTTAGATTTTTTAAAAATATGTTTTAAAGAAACGAAAATTTTATTTTTTTTAAATGAAAATATTTTAATTTTTTTTTTTCAAACGGAAACTTTTATTTAAAAATTAAAAGAGAAAACATTTAAAAACAAAAAAACAAAAAAACAAACGAAAAATTTTCAATTTTTATAAAAAAAAATCGAAATTTTTTAATTTTTTTTTCTAATAAAAAGATTTTTTTTTATTTTTATTTTAGGTTTTTCCAAAAATTTTAGTATTTTTTTTTTTTAAATTTTACTAAGAATAGTTTCGTCAATGAGGGGAACATTGACAATGTTTTAGTAGTTTGGAGGGTACATTGTCGTAATTTAAAGTTTGGGGGGGACATTGTCAATTAGGTGGTAGTTTGAGGGGGTATGTGGACTTTCCCCTAAATTTAATAATTAACTTTCTACCAACAAATATGTCTCGATTGTTTAGGGGTGTTTTCGGCCGCAGATTGTCTTGGAACCCTATCTGTACAGAATGTTATTAAAAACATATTGGACCCCTTTAGCAAGAAGAAGCCTTTAACGGTGCTCAGCCCCTTTGTCTGGGCTTAGGTTGTTCGGCCCATAGAATAATAATACCATGTGAAAAGAAGAGAGTTAGTACAAGAAAAATTAAAAAAAAAAAGAAAAAAAAGGATAAAAGCAAAAAGAGGAAGACAAAAAGAATCCAGCTTACGTCATTTCCACGACTCCAACATTTTTTTAATCTCAAACTTTGTTTGGTTGTATTTGGTTACATAGTGTATTTGTTCCAAAAGAGCATCAAGAAAAGAAAAGTTATTGGGTTGGTGAACAAAGTGATTGGTGGGAATCATAATTTGATCACAACATTTTGAGAAGATTTAGATCTGTTTGCTTTATAACTATAGTTAATTAATTAAGCAGAAAACCCATGATTTTTTCTCATTAAATATTTTAGTGCGATGTAGTAATCAATCAACTACACATCATGATTTGAAGTACTCAAAAGGGGCTATTTTAGTATTTTTGGTGTGTTAAGAGCCTCACAAATCTTCGTTCTATTAAAAACGCATATCAGAATCGCATAGTTTAAAAACAAATGTCAATTTTAGAGAAAATTCTTTTAACCAATTTAGAGGAAAATTTTGTTCTCCTCACAATTTGTTTTGTATGAATTACAAGGCAAGTCTTTAAGTAATGTGTTGAGAACTTACCAAAAAACAAAGCGAAAAGAATAACGCTATATACCATACTAATATTTCACAAGAATCCCATTATGTTGACTTGATAGGGGTTAGTAGTCATTGGATTTTAACAATGGCTACAAGACCCTGCTACATCATTATATATAGCGATATTTGTAGGATATTGGTGTGATATAACATTACTATGGGTTTTGCTAAACTAAAGTTGGTAAAATATTAGAATCATATTTTTATCCCACAATTATCTTATAATATTGATGCGGGAATCACAACCAACCTTTGGATTTTTTATATTTTATTTTTATAACAAAAACTGATATAATGACTAGTTAAGACTGTCACATCAACATTGTCACATAGTTGTTGATTTATAGCAACATAGATCTAAACCTTCTCAAAAGATTCTCACATTATGATTCATATGATAAAGAGATTGTCTATGGAAGGAGGAACAAAAGAGAGTGCAGCCATTGATGAAGAAGAGGAGGAGATAATACTTTTTTTTTTGTTTCACTTTGGTCAGAAAAATCTGGGACGATCAAAATCAATTGTTAATTAATGCATAAAGCATAAGAGAAAGGAAAAAGAAAAAAAAAAAAAAAGGAAATAAAATAATCTTGGACACCATCATCATATGGGAAGACTTTGTGGAGGATGTGCAATTGTATCTCAATAGTATAATGCCTCCTTGTTCTTCCAAGAGTGAATTAAGAACACTGCTTAACAGAAGACAAAGAAGAATTATAAGCTGATTTATATATACTGTTCTTACTGAGGTACCAAGCGATTCAAGAGAAGTAAATGGTTTTGTACATTTTGGTGTTTTCCAATTGTTTGCTTATATGTTTTGTTTTGTTCTTCTTGTTAATTTCAACCTTTTGGTAGATGGTAAGGAGGTGCTTCTTTGATCAATTAAGTTTCCAAATCTGTACCTTGCGAACACTAATAGGGACAACAACAACTGGGGGTAAAGAAAAAACACAAGGAAATGTTCTTACTTTGGTCGGTAGAAACGGCTTAACTGGCAAGGTTATTGATGCTGAATAGAACTAGTCAGCATACGATAACAAACAGATATTGTCGATCAAAACTTGTAAGGTGATCCAGGTAGAGAGAATAGTATTGAACAGAGTCGAGAGAAACCTTAGCTGTCCAAAGAAAATAGAGAATAACTCTGATAATATTAGAATATTATTCCAAAATCGGAATATGAAACTAAACTCACAAGCTAGGCTTAAATACCTTCAACAAAATTGACTTTTACACAAAAAGGCAAAGTTCCAATTATTACATAAAATAAATCTACGAATTAATTAAAATAAGGATTTTGGCAAAAATATAGTGAAATTCGAAAATAAAAACCTTCCTAAATTATTAATGGAAATATTTCTTAAAATGCCACAAAAAATTGAAAACTAAAAACAGTGAATCAGAAGGGAAAACATTGGATTTTGAGACAAATATAACACTAACCTTTTTTTTTTTTTTTTTTTTTTTTGAAATAGTTCAATCTCATTTATTGATAAACAAGCATAAAGCTTAAACAACACAGAGCAAAGTTATGAAGCAATCATAGCCGAAGCTACGAGGTTACAAGCGTCAAAGATTACATATTACATTCCAAACTCATACAAAATCCGCTAACCTATGACTAATTTTCAAATTAAACAGTAGATCTGCGCCAAATAAACTCAAATCAATGCATAAGTAGCTCTTATTCTTCGGCTCTTATTCCTTGGCATTGAGGCCAAAGAACCCTAAGCCAAAATTCATCCTCCTCGACCTGAAAAAAATGACACTAACCTAGTATAACGAGATGGCCATATATGATGTTCGCGTCGAAATAACTTTTTTTTTCGAATTGGGGTCTCATGCGTGATTTTAATATTTGTAATAAATTTATGCTTGCTTTACTGCACAATAAGTGGTATTGGCCCAATTAATTACACCTAATTATGTTGACTATTGTCATTATTGTGCTGATCTTCTCATATTCCAGCGTCAATAATTTAATATCTAACAACTTAGCATTTGGTGTGAGTCAGGTCAATTAGTTGCAGTTAGTGCTGCGATGAATTTTTCGAAATATGACCAAACTGAAGTATAATCCAAACGCTGCCGTGCTTAAGAGATTAACAGTTTAATGATTAGATTAATGAAAGTAGAAACAACCTTAATTAAGAGAATTGCCAGAAACAAGAATATTTTTGAGAGACTCTTAGGAAATTCCTAGAAGGATCGGATTATCAAGGCAACCTTGTTAGTTCTTGCACTATATATTGAAAAACGCTTAACCGACTCCAAAAACTTGTTTATCACAATTTATGGGGAATTAATATTATGAAGCAATAAACAATTCAATCATGGCCTGTATTCCTTCAGGGAGAAATTTGATGCCCAGGGAACAGGAGGGTGGGTTAGAATGAAGCAGAATTGTTCTATGTTGGAATTTGGATTTGTAATCCTGATTTATGATCATCAATAAAGTCTTCTTTTATCAAAAAAAAAAAAAAATAAACAATTCAATCGCCCAAAATATATAAAGCAATAAAAAGACAGACACAGATATTTTGGTTACGAAGAGGAAACCTTTTAGAAACCGATCTAAAAGTAAAACCTCTCCGGGGCAGCCAAACCCAGGAAATCACTATCAAAAGATTATCTAGAGATTACAGACACTAGGAACACTTACAACCCTTTGCAAGACCTTGGCTCTGTAAGATCGACAAGCCTACAACTCGTCTCCTTGCTCACAATCTTCTTCAACGTGATTCTCCTTTACCGGACCCTTCCGATAGACTTCTCAACCGTAGATTTATCAAAGGAATAACTAAAACTCTAAGAGATTTAATTTAACGCTCACCACATATGATCTCTCTTAGCACAGCCTCCGACGAACTCTCTGGGGGTAAAAATTCGTACTTCTCTCTTCTATAATGATGTATATATACCCCCGACAAAACCCTAGACCTAACCCACTTAAAATCACGTTTTTGGGCCTAAAACTTACGGGGTGTCCGGACACGGCTTTGCGGAGCAAGATTTTAGTTTCTGGAAATGAGGTCCGGACCCGAGGAATTGCGGTCCGGACCCGGCCTGTCCAGTCTTGATCAATAGCTCCGATCGATGGGCGTTTGTGGTCCGATTGAGCTGAAATATTGCAGGGACGTTCATAACACATGAATCTACATTATGAACGGTATAGATTGGATTCTGAGTATTCTATATCAGTGTTTGAGCCCGTGAATAGTAGCCTCTGTATTTTGAAACTGAATTAAGCCAACACAAGAACTAATAAACTCCCCCTTTGGCAATTCAATGACAAAACCAAAATGCCGAGCCAATCCCAATCCCATCATCATCATCTCCCCATATTTACTCCCCATTTTTGTCACAGAATGACAAAAGATCTTCATATTTCCTGAAACACTTCACAAAATATATCAAGGCATATGTGGAACAGGAATACAGAAATAAAACTCATGATCACAAAAAAATGACGTAGAATGCAAGATCATGAACACACATCGCTAAAAACTCTCTCTCAACATATGACTCAATAATCAACAAGAAACTAAAAAATGCAAAACATGTTTCTCCCCCTCAAAAGTCAAATGAACACAAATGATAACACATCAATGACTCAAGTATTGCACAATGAATATCCCAAACATGCTCCAAATATGCAAAATATACATGAGACTAGAAATGGCTAGAAACTCATATTGCTTAACCCAAGCCAAGAAAATGTTCCATTCAACCCATGCTTGTGTGGTGTGTGGGTAAGCCATCCAAAGAGAAAAATTTTCAACTTACAAAATGAGGAGAAAGTTTCACCACCATGAGGTGAAATAAAACTCATGATCACAAAAAAATGACGTAGAATGCAAGATCATGAACACACATCGCTAAAAACTCTCTCTCAACATATGACTCAATAATCAACAAGAAACTAAAAAATGCAAAACATGTTTCTCTCCCTCAAAAGTCAAATGAACACAAATGATAACACATCAATGACTCAAGTATTGCACAATGAATATCCCAAACATGCTCCAAATATGCAAAATATACATGAGACTAGAAATGGCTAGAAACTCATATTGCTTAACCCAAGCCAAGAAAATGTTCCATTCAACCCATGCTTGTGTGGTGTGTGAGTAAGCCATCCAAAGAGAAAAATTTTCAACTTACAAAATGAGGAGAAAGTTTCACCACCATGAGGTTTTGACAAGTATATCAAATCAAAAGTCAAACCTTATCATACTAGGGCCTAGCCACTCTCATCCTATACATTTCTCTTTGTAAAACGTTTTGCACAAGTTTGACACAGTGAAATAAATTCCTTTTGGAATATGATCTTTTGATTTTATTTGTTTCACTATTTTGTTTATTTTTCTCTCTGAGAAAGTGTCCTTAAACTTTTGGTGCTTACCACAAAAGAGAAAGCATGAATTTTTAAGCCCTAGGTTCAACTAGCATATGGTCAATTTGAAAAATATTACTAGTCAAAAACCTCATATGGTTACCTAACAGACCTCACAAATAAAGTGAAACAAAAACTCAATTTAAGCTTAAATGTGCACAAGGGATAAAGCATAGGCAAAATGTACCACATAAGCTCAGGCTTCAGGTAACCACAAAAACAAGTCCATTGACACAAATTTTCATCTCATGCATATTAAGAACATTCCAAGATGTAAGGAATTAAATCCATAAAAAGCAACATGAGAAATTAATGGACTATCTAGGTGCATAAGACAAAAGAAAGAAAAGGAAACAATCAAAGTAACATATTTTTGTCTTTTTGAAATTTTTCACAAAAGAAATGCACACAAAAGAAAAACAAATGCAAAACAAAGAAAAATGCAATGCAAAACAAAACAACATGCTTGAATTGAGATTACAACAGGCAAGACATGAATGTCCTTTAGCATTAAACTTTCATCACATCTTATAGGTCCTACTACAAAATAATGATTTGGTTTAATAACTGCTTCTAGGTCTTCACAAGACATTACACATTCCTAAACATTTGATTAGCAAGTAGACAAAAATCTTGGTGGTCCGCACACAACATCTCATCTATAAGCTTTTCAAAGATCATGATATATGAATTTCTTGAAAAATCCTTTATGAATATGCCTCAAAACATGAATCTCAAAACAATCATGTATATACTCTTCATACAGAAAGTGTAACAACAAAAACAATGCAGTGCATAAATAATAAAGCAAAAACAAAAAAAATGCAATGAAAAAAAAAAAAAAAAAAAAAAAAAAAAAAAAAAAAAAAAACAACATGCTCTAGGATATTACAAAATAAGCAAAACAATCAATCCTAGGCATGTTATTGACTCACCTAACTTTAGGTGAGATCACTACCACTTCCCTCAATGGGTGAATGGTATCATCCTTCCTAACACACACTTGAGAAATCTTAGGTCTAAACTTATGACTTTGCTCAAACTTATCTAGCCTAGATAGCACTTCTCTCATCATTATGACCAAACTCTCACTTTCTTTCCTAGAATAGGAATTTTCACTTTTATGCTTATGGGATTTCAAATCAAAACACTTTGGTCGAATATGACCAACCTTTCCACAATGATGACAAGTGGGCACAAACCTTTTAGAAGGTAATTTTCTATGAGGATGCATGACTCTAAGCTTAGGGTAAGATGCATGATGCTTAACATAAATTTTCTTACCTTTCTTACCATGGAGAGTCGGAGCAGCTGCATGATTTTCTTTCTTTGGAGCAGCTTTGAATTTCCAACAATTTGGTCTAATGTGACCAACAATCCCACAATGATGGCATGTAGGAAAAAACTTACCTTGAGTTTGTTTAACTGAAGGAGTCTTAGAAAAATTAGCCTTGGTTTCTTTAACATTCATAGGCTCAAGATTCAAGGACTCATTAGAAACATGTGAAGTAGATGCGCCAACATTATCAACAATCATACTAGGCTTGTTAGGAACAAATTCTTTAGTACAAAGAAAACTTTTCAAATTATCACTAGAGAAATTTCGTGAGAGTTCCTTAGAAACATTCAATTTATTCTCAAGTGATAAAGACTTTTCAACAAGCACAGAAATCTCAGATTTCAAAGAATCAATCAAGATATGTGATTTAGACAAATCATTCGCCAAAGATTCTTTATCAGATTTCAAAGAATCAATTAGGACATGTGATTCAGACAATTCATTAACAATAGATTCATTCACATGTTTAAGATCTTGAAAATCTCATAAACAATTTGTGTATTGATGTCTCAAAAGAGTGAATTTTTCCAACAAATTGTTGAAGGAGTTTATAAGATCATATTCCCCTTGAGAAGTATTCATAGCAAACAGGAGTCAACAGATCTCACTCAAGAATTTAATCCAAACAGTGTGAACCCGCTCTGATACCAATTGAAAAACGCTTAACCGACTCCAAAAACTTGTTTATCACAATTTATGCAGAATTAATATTATGAAGCAATAAACAATTCAATCGCCCAAAATATATAAAGCAATAAAGAGGCAGACACAGATATTTTGGTTACGAAGAGGAAACCTTTTAGAAACCGATCTAAAAGTAAAACCTCTCCGGGGCAGCCAAACCCAGGAAATCACTATCAAACGATTATTCAGAGATTACAGACACTAGGAACACTTACAACCCTTTGCAAGACCTTGGCTTTGTAAGATCGACAAGCCTACAACTCGTCTCCTTGTTCACAATCTTCTTCAACGTGATTCTCCTTTACCGGACCCTTCCAATAGACTTCTCAACCGTAGATTTATCAAAGGAATAACTAAAACTCTAAGAGATTTAATTTAACGCTCACCACATATGATCTCTCTTAGCACAGCCTCCGACGAACTCTCTGGGGGTAAAAATTCGTACTTCTCTCTTCTATAATGATGTATATATACCCCCGACAAAACCCTAGACCTAACCCACTTAAAATCACGTTTTTGGGCCTAAAACTTACGGGGTGTCCGGACATGTTAATGGGCGGTCTGGACACGGCTTTGCGGAGCAAGATTTTAGTTTCTGGAAATGAGGTCCGGACCCTGGGAATTGCGGTCCGAACCCGGCCTGTCCAGTCTTGATCAACAGCTCCGATCGATTGGCGTTTGTGGTCCGATTGAGCTGAAATTTTGCAGAGACGTTCATAACACATGAATCTACATTATGAACGGTAAAGATTGGATTTTGAGCATTCTATATCAGTGTTTGAGCCCGTGAACAATAGCCTCTGTATTTTGGAACTGAATTAAGCCAATACAAGAACTAACATATATATATATATATATATATATATATACACACACGAAGACACGCTTTCTAAACAGCATATATATACACACACGAAGACAAGCTTTCTCCCATGCTGTTTAGATAGGCAAACATAGATTGTATATGTGCATATATATTGTCCCCATCACCCATGCAAATGGTGTTAATAATGCTTCTCTTTATGTCAACATCGCAGCATGTAAAACAAATTTGCTGGGATGCACTATCAGCAGTTGATGCAACTCTTTGCGTACGTTGTTTGAGATTGAAAGGTTTAGGCTGTGTTCGGCAAATGACTTTTTTTTTTTTTAAAAAAAAAGACTCTATTATTCATCTCAAAATCAATCATAACATGCTTATTTTTTACATCACATTAATCACTTTTTATTATTATTTAAATAAAAAAATACTACAAAACAATTTTTTTTTTTTTTTTTTTTCATACAAAACATTCTTACCTTTTTTTTTTTTAATTATTATTATTTTTTTTTTACATTAATCAAATCTACTACCGTTCCAATTCACTTCATTTTTCAAGTCTTTTGGCAAATACAGCCTAATTACTTTCAAGTTACCAACCACATGCGAAACCCCAGCCGGTTATTGTCAACTAATATGTCCCATCTTCAATCAAATCATGAAATTTCCATTGATGGTGTCAAGCTACTTTCTTTTTGGAAATGACCAAAACATGGAGTTGAGCTTTTGTTCTGGAATTCTCCATCTCAATCACAAGCAAAAGACAGAGATCCTGGAATCATTGCAAAGGGGACCCGGCCCTGAAAATGGAGAGGCATGAAGTATAAGAGCCTCATCTAGTCAATGCTATGAAAACAACACCACTGCACTTAATAATGTAGGACCTGTCTCTAGCTACTTCGATTTTGCTTGCTTCATTGCACTTCAAGCAAAAATTCTGTCCATTGCTTTTTCTTCCACAACTGTTCCAAAAAGTGCCTTTTTTAAAAAATTGTAATCACCAAGTGCAGTTTCTCCTTTCATGATGGAAAATTTGTTGGACAGTTGACCTTTCTCTTGGACTGTGATGGCTGTCATGTGAAGAGGAATGAATCTCAGCCTGATTTTGGCTCTCCTCTTCTATTCTCTCTACCCCCAGCCTAATTAAGAACTCTTCTCCTCCACCCTTTGTCTGCATTTTCCTTTTTTGTCCTCCTTCTGATTCTTTATTTTTTCTTTGGTGTTGGAACAAGTGGCTCATATTTTCTTAGGCATAGAGAGTAATACTGAAATACTAGTATGGATGACTGGTACGGGGTATTTTGAAGTTTTTAAAAATACTCCTGTGGACGTAGGCAAATTGCCGAACTAAGTAAGTCTGTGTCTTGATTTTCTCTTGTTCTCTCTTTACGTTTTCATATTTATTCATAATTGTTGTGCATAGGAACAGCATTTGGGCTTTGGATGTGAGATTTACTTCTCTTCCTCCACCTTCACCATTCACGCGCCTTCTCTCTACCTTCATCGATCCACGCTCCACCTTCTGCAGGCCCCCGATCCGGGGTGTGGACTGCAAGACTTTGGTCTTGAGCGATAGATTCTAGACTCCTCTACCCCTCTAGCTTTCTCTCTTTTTGTAGAGCCTTTCTGGTGCAAAAAATTTTGCATATCCAAATTTAGGCCTCAAAAAATAATGTCCTTGATACTTTTTTGTCTTTCAGTTCTTACAGCTTGTTTCGCAATCTCTTGGTTTAATTTCACCAGCTCCTTCAGAAGCTGGTCTGAAGCTAAGAAATGCAATAATGCTTTTGGATGCACTCATAACACTCTATCATGAACCGTTACAACCAGCTTTGCTGACAACTTTTTTACTTGCTTCTTCCATCTCAGACCTGCCTGGATTGGTATTAAGGATAGTCTTCTTTAATTGGCTTGTAATTTTCGTCGTCGTTGGGTTTATATAAGTTTCTGTCAATCTCATCTAAAAAAAAAAGTGCATACATCTTATATCATTTAGAATGGAAGGAATAACCCAAGAAGATTTTTCTTACATCATTTGGAATGGAAGGAATAACTCAAGCAAGGCATGTAGAAATTTGTATGTGTGTGTGTGTGAGAGAGAGACATAGCCAACATATTCGATGAACAGCAGCTAATTTGTCTAGTAAGACTTAAATTAATAAATAAATTAAAAAAAAAAAACACTCATACAACAACACATTTCCCTAGTATATCGATTACAAGGAAGTGACACAATTCTATGGTTATATATCTCCTCTTGAAGTAGGGGAGCAGAAAGAAAGGAAGACTTTACAATGTCAAGAACAAAACAACACAGCAGAAAGGCAATAGGGAAACCAAGCAATTGAAAACTTCTTACAGAAGGATAAATAAATCACTCTTCCCCCTATTCTTATACTGTGTCAATAGGACTCTTTCCTAAAGGAGATGATCTCACTTCTCCAGTCCTTGGACTGTGTTGTCCTCTACCACTTGACCGGGGACTAGGCACCCCTTTCAGTTCACTGACACGTGGACTGTATGATCGGCGTGGGCTCTGAAGGCTTTTAGGGTCATTTGCTGGTGTTGCAGTGGAGCTTGTGATCTTAGGACTACTCACATGCCTGAACTCTCCACGGCTTCTTGTGATAACTTCATCTAAAATCTCTCCTTCATCTGCATGCGCGGAAGCTCTGGCACCCAACTCTGCCTCCTGTTTTATAAAGAGAAATAATATTTAGTAGATTGTTACACGACTGTTATATGACTGTGATGACGTGATAGTGAAAAAATCCCTTAGATTTTTTCTCTTTTACATGCTCTTGTTGATTTCAAAGGTTGATTTTTATTGTCTTGTTATTTTAGTTGTATAGCAGTCTTCTCACTTTTATATGAAAGGTGAAAGTAAGGAAGAAAATATACCGATGCAAGGTTAAATGGTAAAGCTGGTGCCTCTTCATACTCTGCAGCATCCAAGTCTTGAAGATGAGCCCCTTTGAAAAACTTGGGCAGAAAGTACTGTCTTACAGGAACCAAAAGCATGATCATCAAAGGAAACATAAGTCCAGCAATTGGAACCCATGTAAGTCCAAAGCATATAAGCAAATAAGTTGTTTGGAAAATGGTGAACATTGCAATTGACTTGAAAGGCACTGTTTCCACAAAAGTGGCATGGTATTCCTCAAGGACTCTGCAGGAAAGAAAGTAATTTATCTTAGACATAAGGAAGAAAGGGAATTTTACATAAATAAAGTGAAGAAAAGAATTTAAGCTGTTACTTGTATCTTCTGCTAGGTGCAGTGAAGAGCAATAAGATTCTTTCCCAGAATTGATTCCCAGGTAAACTTTCGATGGCCATGAATGCAAAGTAGCCCCAAAGAACTGAGGTAGGGATCTTTTTGAGGAAGGGCATGGCTGCAACACATCCTCCCACCATTAAAGACTGAAGAATGTTACTGACACGCTGCTCCTTTACCTCAACAGGCAACAAATCATCAATTTCCTTCTCAACATCAAACAGTGTCTCGTCTACTGGAGCATCCATATTTCCCATACTCGTAGCTGCTTGAATGGTTGATTCTTTTAATTCCTTCAGTCCCTGCTCAAAAATAATTCTTTTAGTCCCATTTACTAATTATCAGTTCATGCTTTGATTAGAAGAATATCCCCAATAGGCCCTGCCTATGAGCCTGATTATCATTTGTTCCCTGGTTTTTGTCCTTGGAATTTCTAAAATATGATTTTGTAGCCTTAATTTGCAAGAAATGATGGAAGCATTTTATCCCAAGTAGCAACCCTACCCCAGCTGAGGGCTCCTGGTAAACCAAAGGGGTCTGCATTTGATGATAGGCTTCTTGCATATTCCCATACAGCTGTCCCAAGCTAGCATTTTTTCTGATACTTTTGCGGGCTGTTGCAACAAGTCTGTTGCGAAGCAACTGTATAAAAAGAAAATATTTTTAAGAACAAGCATAAAGAAGTAGCAAATAGCAAGATCTACTGCTAAATATACTAAATACCATGTTAAATGGATGGACTTTATGCGTAGATTACCTGGTGTTTGAGAGTAGCCAAACTCTTTGTATGCATTGGAGATTGAGGTATAACTCCATTGGCTGGGGGGATTCCAAGAAGACCACATATTAAAGTCTGCCATCAAAGAAGGTGGAATATATCACGATGAGTATGAAGTAGAAGGGAGAAGAGAGAAGGGGGAAAGAGGACATTATTGCATACCAAAAACCCCAAAAGAAGTAGGTCATAATGGTAAGAAGATGGCTTTCTCAAATTGAACTCCTTCTGTTGAGCTAGTTGAGAGGCTACACTATGGTCAAAATAGTAAAGAACTGCAATCATTGTTGCAGGAATGAAAGCTCCAATTATGTAGAGAACAGGAACATCCATCATATCCTGTTTGTTTCAAAGTATGAACCGTCAAAATCAATCTTGGACCAAAACAGAATACATAACATGATTTGTTTGCACAATTCTCATAACCACAAAAAACTTTTGAAACGTGCCTTAATGACTGTCCAATTCTCATATGCACCAGGTGACCATGGATTTGGGCTGAAGAGTCGCCGTGGGATCCCTTTCGGAACACTGCCGGATGGTATGTAAGAAACAGCTGTCCAGACTACAACCATGAGTGGTACACCATAATCTGCTATTAGGCTTCGAAGCCAACCTACCAAATAATAAGTCAGAAATGTTATGTTTAATCAATGTACATAAAGAAGGCTTGCTTCATTTGGTTATGTTTAAAGACTCATGCTTGCTTACCAGAACCATACCGCCATGACCTTGCCTTCCTGCTCTTTAATGCTGTTAGCAGAAGGCCAAATGACAGAACCAAAGCAAACATGCCATTTGCGAATCTCCATGAAGGTATGAACTCAGTTAAATTTGGATTTTCTCTCTTTGGGATGCGAAATTCATCTACAAGCCCCTGAAAAATCAAAACAGCAATAGAAAAGAAACTGAAAACAAGTTGAAATAGCATATACACTCAAGTGGAAGGCTTTAAGAATATGATCAACAGTTTGTGAATTCCCTGATGAACAACAGGACAAGGAGTATAAAAACAAAGATCAAGTTAAGAGATTTCTTACTTTTACAGCTTGCTGCATGAAGAGCATTGCTATTAGCAGACCAAATAATTCTCCTGCTACACGGGTAAACCTATTGATAATGGAGCAAGCTCCCAAGATAGCAAGTAAAAACAGCAGGAATGCTGTCCAGACACACACCCTGCAATATCAATAGATCAGACAATTTATGTCAATCACAGAAACAGAATTCACACCAGAGAATTTAGAACTGTGTTACTTTCAAAAGAATTAGAGGAATTTGCTCACCATCCAGCCCATGCTACAAACAGATTTCGACCCAAGTCTGGTCTCCCTTTGGCAAAACTAAACAAGAAAGTATACATAATCACAGTGGGTTCTGCAACACCTAAAATCAACAAGGGTTGACCTCCAATGATTGAGTGTATAACCCCACAAAGGGCAGTGGATGCCAAGGTTTGAACTGCTGTCAGAGTTCCTTCTGCAAGTACCAGGTGGAGACTATCATGAATAAAAGTTCAACAGAATTTTCATTTGGCGGTAATACTTATCTTAGCATGTCTTATTATTCTCTTTCAATTCTCCCATTTTTCGAATTCTTTTGTCTAATTAACCAAGATCAAAAGTGCTAAGCTTGAATGACCAAAAACTCAAAAGAAAAGTGTTAACTTTGGAGAATTGTTCTGTATCTTTTAATTTTAAAGAATATTCTTTTGCAGATCTCTGAAGTGACATATTTTTGAAGTTTATGTCCAATACCCGTATCTCGCTCCAGTTGTTCACCAAATGAGATGACCGGTATTGCTGAAGCAAAAAAGATATATGTGGTGGGAGCCAAAATCCTGAAAAGCAATAAAATTTCGTCATCAAGACTTGTGATAAAACTCACCAATATAAGAAGCCTAAATAATCATAAAGATATTAGCTTTGCAAATTGAACAAACTAGGAGAGTATGTGAGATTTACCTGAAGCCTGCTCTAAAGCCACCAGTCCAATCTTGTCTGTAACACATTAATCTTCCTCTAAGGTCATTCTTGATTCCCTGAAAGGGTACAAATGTCTCCTCCATGGTCCTACCGTTGAAGAATTCAGGCAGTGTGTATTCTTCCTTCTCTATTAGACTCAAGGACTAAAAGCACTCTAAAGGGTCAAGAATATATAGCCAACTCTAAATGACCAAATCAATTACATGATGTTGGTTTTCCTCAACTTCTAGTGAAGATGGTGTGAAGACTCAAAACAAGTGGGATTGATTGAAGAAGAAACACAAAAATATCAAGCACCCAGAAGGATTAAACCACATGTGAGCTTTGAGAAAATGCATTCAAGGTTTAGCAAACACTCCAAAGTGCATGATCCAATGCCTTTCAAAGAGCCAAAAAAAGGCAATAAAGCAGTGTCAACTATGAAACTTCAAACACAAGAATGCACTTGATAGGTTTTGAAGTGCTTCCTGGTAATCAATGTGTGGGCACAGAGAAGAGCAGGAAGCTCCAAATATATAAGCTTCAAAAGGTGTTGACTGTTGAGCTAAGGGGCCGGGAGGTAAAAAAATTTAGTTGCATACACCAATGCCAACTCTTTCCCACGTCAGCATCACATAATTAGCTGGACCCAATTGACACTGTGGCTTCCTGTTAAAATATTAACTCCCCCCAGAGAAGATCAGCTGCATTTTCCAAGGCCAAGTTCATTTTCTCTCCCATCTATACCTATCCACTGCTCCAATGCGTGTCTTTCTCTCCCATCTATACCTTCAATTAGGCTGTGTTTCACAATAGAATGGAAAAAGGGAGGGTAATGGTACTGTAGCAGATTTGATTGATATGAGAAAAAAAAAAAAAAAATTTGTATAAAAAAATGAAAAAATTTGTTTTATAGTTATTTTTTTTATTTGAATATTAATGAAAAGTGATTGATATGAGGTAAAAAGTAAAAATATTGGAATTGATTTTGAGAAATTTTTTTTGGGTTTTTGGGTCCGGTCTTGTCCGGCCCTTTCCCAAACACAGCCTTAATGAACCTAAAATAAGATAAATTCAAAGCATCTTCTGCCTTGAAAATAGGCTTTCTGAAAATGGTGTTATATATTGAGACTTCGCATGGGAGCTTACGCAAATGAAAACAAAACAAGTTGACCACATTCTTCCATCCTATTGGTTGATGTTCCATTTGATTTATTTATTTTAAAAAATTTCTCTGACCATTTTTGCAATTGACTTTCAGTTGCATGTCGACTCTTGCATCTAATAAAATATGCTTAGCATTTCTTCGCCCATCCAAATGGGTTGAGGGTAGAGAGTGGTGGCAATTTAGTTGTGTTATCGAACTGGGCTGCCCATGTGCTTCGAACAGCTCATTTTAGCTGCCTTCCAGACTCCAACATCACCCTCCATAGCAAGCCTAACCTAACTTCTATGAACAGCCATGCAATATTCCTTCTCCGAACTTGCTTTATATCCACTTTTTCTCTGTAATTTATTAGTTTTTGCAGCATCATACATACTAGTTTAATTAGCTACTACGATCCCAGCCAAAGTGTTATGGCGGTGTGTCACATTATGTTTCAAAAATAAAACTTTAAGAAAAGTATATAGAATAAGAAAGAAATTAGAGAATGAATGAAGAATATAATATAAAAAAACCTTAAGAGCCAATACAATTACTCTAAACTTATAGTGAAATCTAAAGCTACAAAAGGTAACAAAATCCTCCTCCAAAAGAAAAAAAAAAAAAAAACAAAAAACAAAAAAACAAAAAAAAAGAAGCCTTGGCCCTATAGGCCATCAAATCTTCTAAATGAAAATGAGTAATTACCTTTTGCCCCCATGAATTACAGCGCCTTGGCACTTTCTCCCCATGAACTACCAACTATGACACTTAATCCCATCAAACTATCATCTTATGACAAAAAACCCCATTCCATCAGTTAAAAGAGTTAAAATTGACGGTCAATGGTCATGTGCAAGTTATGTGCCATTTTAAATTTTTTTGTCCACTTTTGCCCTCACTTTAGACCGAGAAAATGACGCTTATACCCTCCTAAACCCTAATCCAACACATGAAAACAATTTAAAATGAGGGCAGAAGTGGAAGAAAAAAAAAATTTTAAATGACACATGACTTGCACATGACCATTAACTGTCAATTTTAACCAATTTGACTGACAGAATGAAGTTTTTTGTTATAAGATGGTAGTTTGATAGGGTCAGGTGTCATAGTTGGTAGTTCATGAGAGGAAAATGCCAAGATGCTATAGTTTATGGGGGCAAAATGTAATTACCCCAAATGAAAAATTAGGGACATTATAAAAAACTATCATGCTGAATATCTTTCAAATCACATAATGATCAATTAGTTGTCCCTTTACTTCTTTGTTGAAATCCTTGATTTGACTAATTAATGTGGCAGCCGTTAGAGACTGACTAATCAATCTCATCTGCACTAAAAGTTTCGACGGTGTAAGACCCTGCTCACCTTCTTTCCGACGGTAAATCCTTGCTTGCTATTGACCCCGATAGCAAGATGTGGCACCGCCTATCCAACATCGGTATCCGATATGGTCTGTGAATGACAAGTGATCTCTGCATAATGAAATTCTAACATGATACCAATAAAATAAGCATCCAAAATATGTTCAAAATGAGTAGTATACTATATATATATATATACTATATTTTTGTCCTCATTGGGACTATCATGTGTCACGTCAGTATTGATCGTAAGATAATTGTTAAATAAAAATGTAATTTTTAACATTACTCATTTAGAGAATATATTTGGATATACTCTTAACATTTTTTATATAGAAAACACTCACAACAATATGACAACCTTGGTCATGTCGAACTAGAACTTGGTAGTATTGCATGCTGTCTGCACAAGGGCCAATGAATATATCGACATTATCATGCAATACCTTCTTCCTCTTCTTCTTTTTCTTTTTATCATAATATATATATTGATTATCAAAATGAAAATTGAAGATTGATTGAATATTATTTCACGTGCCTACTCTCAAATCTACTGGAGGGTTTGGGCGGTGGAGGATATATAGCTTGTAATCTAAAAACTCTTATGTGATGTGAGAGTTGGATAAGTAGCGTGTTGATTTTTGTTTTTTTTACTATTGCAGCACCAACGTTGAATCTCTATATTATATGGATTTCATTGCTTTATATTAAAGTTGAAAGAGACATCTTTTTTCATTTTCTAGTGGAATATATATATATATTTGATACGACTTTTTCAGTAATATATATATATATATATATATACATATATATATATATATATATATATATATATCTTACTGAAAAAGTCATATCAACGGTTTTACATCATGCTAGTGCATAATGCATTCAACCCATTACTTTACTATATCTAGTACGTACATACACTATCACTTTAATTAATTATTATCTGTTTCTTAATAATTACGAGCTAGGTTTGCGGCTTACGACGACCACTCATACATTGTAAGTAGACCTTAATACGAATACTCTTTTTCTTAAAAGGGTATATAGTAGGGAAAAATGGTATATACTATATAGCTTTACTTTTTTTTTTTTTTTTTTTTTTTTAACAGAGAAATGATATACACCACATTTTTATCACACTTTACTGATACCGCACTCTCAATCAGCAATTGGATCAACCTCTGTCTAAGAAAAATCAGAAGAAAAGAAATTAAGAGTCGATTGACAGTGTCACATCATCAAAGTGAAATAAAAATGTGGTGTATAGCATCATTCTTTTCTATAATGCATAAAGGTTTTGACATGCTAAATTCTACTGATCAGATACGTGATTTAAATATTCTTGGGGAGGAAGTAACATAAAAATCACCATCCGAAATATCACCACTTTGGCACTTGTACGTTCTAGGTATAAAAATTGACACTCGAACCCTCAAATTGACCATTAATTCTTTTTTTGTCTTTTTGAATGGAACTTACGAAATGTGACATTTTTGCCCTTAGGGAAAACCGTATTTCCTCTAAAATTTGTAGGGTACTAATGCTAACTCAATTTTACACCTAAAAGCAATATAAAAAAATAAAAAATAAAAACCCAAAAAAACCCAAAAAAAAGAAAAAGAAAAAGAAAAAGAATTAAAACCCCTCTCCACCGCCAGGGGTGTGGCAATCCGGCCACCCATAAAGACATTTTTGGGGGTGGCTCGAACCTTTTAGGGGTGGCTTGGCATAGAGTGGAGGCTCTCCACCACCTTCATTTTTCTAAGTTTTTTTTTTTTTTTTTTCATTTTTTATTATTAGGTATAAAGATGAGTTAGCATTAGCACCCCCACAAAGTTGAGGGGAAATACACTTTACCCTATAGACATTTTGGGGTGAAAATGTGCGTGTGACGTATATATGTTTCGTCTAAAAAGACTGAAAAATTAACGAAATGTGCTAAGCATCACGGTTAGGAAGTTTGTGGGGTTTGAGTGTCATTTTCTAAACTTTAAAAGTACAAGTACCAAATTGTAATTAACCAAGCTCTTAGTTATGTTCCTATTTTAACCCCATTCAATTGTCAGAATTTTAGGCATTTTCGGATTATGCTCTCTTTTGATTCTGCAATTATATATTAACATAATATATACGATAAGATTTGTGAAAGAAAAAAAAACAATACTACTGATGAGGACTAAACTTATTTTAGACAAATCATAGACAGGTCTTTTTCAAGCCACCTTATTTATTTATTAATTACTTTTTCAAATGCGAGACTTTGTAAAAGATTTTCTTTGAACTTTCGATCTTGTATTTTCTTAGTTTTGAAATCAATTCAATTCAATATTAATTTGAGCTAAAGACTTTGGCATTTGTATTGTAATTATAGGTACCTAGCCTTAATGTTAAATAATTGGAGCTACGATCGGTCAAAAATTACTTGTCCGAATTACACGCAATTTAAGTAGGGAATGAGAGGGGGTGCAGGATCCCATTGCCCTAAGCAAACAGGCTCGGCACTAGGGGTGTTGTTAAAATGTTGATTAAATGATTAAATTTACTTATTCCTATGAGCTTAAACTTTTGGGATAACTGATAGTTTAACATGAAATTAGAGCCAAATGTTCTGGGATCCTTGACTCCGTCAACTCACCATTGAGCCCATACGTGAGAGGGAGTGTTAAAGCGTTGATTAAATAATTAAATTTACCTCTTCCTATGAGTTTAAGCTTTTGTAACAAGTGGTAATTTAGCAGGTATACATGCAGATGCAGTTCCACATCCGCATTCGCATCATGTTTTTACTATCTGCATCCGTGCGGTATTGCAGTTCTTAAATGCGGTTATTATACGCATTTTAGGCAATATGCATATTTTAGTCTCTTGGGCCTTCTTTAGGTCTCTATGACGCCCTATTTTAAACAATTTTGAAAATAATTTATGCCAATTTTTAGTTTTTTAGACTCTGTTTTTAGGCCCTAATATTTTGAAAAAAATAAAAATAAAAAATTGATCTCATATTACTTTTGCCTTTTTTGCCCAAGTGAATAAGTGAATAAGTGAATTGTGAAGAAAAAAAACCTAAAACAATGTAAACATAACATATATCTCATCCAAAATGACTTTGTTTTAGTGAATTTATTAAATATAATATATATACCCTAAAACCGCTATTTGCATCCACATATGCAGATAGTGGCTTTTGCTAATCACATCCACATTTTCATGTGTGGATAGTTGACGTGAGCAGTTAATATCCATTCACATGTATACCCTTATTCAGCACCTTGGGTTGCCTAGAGCACCTAGGCCCCACATCCCCTCTCTCACACAATTTGGGGGGCAAAATTATTTAGTGAATTTGATCCGCTATAATTAATCACTAATAGAAAATGGGATTACCCGCCATTAATCTTGATATATATTGTAAGCCGTACTCATATATATATATAGCTCTCTCTTTCCTGTGAGGTCGGGAGAGAGTACGGCTTACAGTATATATATGTGTGTGCTAGGCCCTGTCATTATTCGTTTGTCACTATCACTCCAACGATAAACACAATTAAGAATGTCAAAGACGACAAAGAAGATGAATTATATGAAGAAGACTAGAAATAAAAGACATCCCATTAACGTTTTTATATCATTAATTTTTTTTTTTTTTTTTTTTTAAAAGTGTTCACCATAAAGATTCAAAGGTATCTACCAACACCTCTTTTATGTTGTCAGGGCATCTTCATTTGGGAAACCTTTCATCTCTTCCATCTTTATGAATCCACTTTTAGCATGAAACTACCAATTTTTATTTCTTTTGGTCCTAGAAATGTCACATTTTCATTCTTGTATATGTTAGAATATATGATTTTTATATTAGGTTGACAGATTTTTTTTTTCCTTATTAGATCATTTACCATTTATGTTTTATTATTGATCTCTTTTATTATATTCTCTCCACCAACTCATAAGGTCCTATTGTATTGTAAATCATTAAGGTGAATGAGAACAAAATGTAACTCTTAAGGGCAATTTTCATATGGGAAATGTTAGGTGTTTTTCTAGTTTTTTCCTGGTATCCTTCCAACTGTGATTTGACTTTTAAAATTACCAATAGATTAAAGTCAATAATGATAATCTCAAATTTAATAGTAATTTTAAAAGCCACATCACAGTTGGAAAGACATCAGGAGAACACTAGAAGAGCACCCAACATTGCCCTTTTCATATGGTGGATGTAGTAGGCCTGCTATTTTTCTCTCCTTTTACATTTCATCACAATTTATACATGGTATCAATATATATAACACATCGATCCTATATTTGGATGAGAAGTAGCTCACATAGAGTGAATGATTTATAAAGATATATAATCATAAAACTACACCTCGTCTTTGGAAAAAGAGAAAATATTATTTGACTATGTACAAAGGCTAATAAACATTTAAGAAAAACTAAAGAACATCCGAGTGTAGAAGTTATGAGCATTTTCCATTTTCATGCTATAGTAGAAGATTAGTAAAAGATTTCTGTTCGACTCGTTCGGCAACCCTTTTTTAACAATGTTACATATTATATTCTCATTGCATTGAACTGATATGACAGTATCTATCAGCTCTTATTAAAAGAAAATCAAGAGCTAATGAATATGGTCATATCAATATATCCAGTAGGACAAGGGTGTAGTATGTCGCATTCTTCAAAAGCAAAAGTATTAACAAACAACTTTAGACATAAAATACTTACAAAATACCAAAAACTACTTTTACATTTACCCCGCTTCAAAACTAAAAAGCAAAAAAAATTCAGTCGGGAAAGTTTTACCAAAAGAATTCATTAATAACTACCCTTGTCCATTTTTTGTGTAAATTATTCTCAAATTTTCAATTTAGCACTTGAAATAATCAGAGAGTGAATCCTGATCGATCACCATCACTTTACATACATCAGAATCCAACAAAACTTTCCTTCAAAAAGAAAGAGAAGTATTATTAATTTGGCGCAACCTTTGTGTACACTTTTTTGAAAAAGAAAACTCAAACAATGTTGGCCAATGGCCATTGCTCATTGGCTCGATCTCATCATTCTCTTATCACACGGGCACCATAACCACAACTTATCGAGAAAAAAGATCGAAAACCATTAGAATAATGAAAGACTTTATTTTATATATATATATATAATAATAATGATAATAATAATAATAATAATACGCAAAAAGGTAAGAGATACCAATCCGAATACCAAGAATTAGAGAAATCCCGTTCACATTCGTTATCATTAACTTCAAAAAAGTGTTTGTCACTTTCTTTAAATCAGTGTTGGCAAAGAGCTTCACTTTGGATTTAAAAAATAAAAAATATCGACTAACAGCTCTTTTATATAATTACCACCGTCTCTCTTTTTTTTTTTTTTTTTTTTTTTTATTTAAAAAAAAAAAAAGAAAAAAAGAAAAGAAACTTGGGTACCACAATTTTTCTTAGAATATTAATTAAATGTTTAAGTCAACTATTTTTAATCAGTTTAAGCTTTAAAGATAAATTATGATTTAAAAAAATTCAAAAAAGGCAGGATGGGGCGACTAGAGTGACTATTCTACTTGGGGTTGGCCATAGTAGCACATTTTGGTTGAGAACCAATATAGGAGAGGCCTAGACAGTGAGAATCGCATGCACTCCCTCAAGTTCCCATCAGTGAACCCATTACATGGGTCGATTTCACTCCACTGAATTCGAACCTAGCTTGTCTATGTCTCATTCTTGTACAAACTCACGAGATAGTTTATATTTTAGTAGTTGACACAGTAAATATTGTTAGGTTAACCCCAACAGTCTCCCTCTCACACATCAGGCCCTGGGTCGGAGCAGCGACAACCCGTTTCTCCCGTGGATTGTTGAGTCGATATTTATTGGTAAACTTGGGCTCTGATACTAGTGTTGGGTGGTCTTGGGCCTATCTTAATCCTAAAAGTTAGCTCAAGAGATGAAGTTTTTCCTCACACTTATAAACCGATCATCAGCCCCTTCAATAACCGATGTGGGATAACCCCAACAAATATCACATAAACTGTCACGAAAGTTTATAAAATTCTTGCACTAAAAACCACACCACCTTTAATAGCACTAAAAACAAAAAACTTTTGTCCATTCATATATTCCTTAAATGTTACGAAACTTTATGCTAGGTAAGTGTGAATGTGAGATGCAATTAATTATTCCACCATAAGAGAAGGAACACAAGTTGGTCAATTGAAATATGCATCCTGCACCGGGTCCGCTAATACCGCAAAATTAGGGAAGTTGGGGATATTGTCTGTAATTACTTTAGGGTTTAATAAAGAGTATATGCTGGTCTTTTTTTCTTTTTTTTTTTTTTTTTTTTTTTTTTTTTTAATATTAACATGTGTAATGTGTTTGTTTTGTTGCTATAATGGCTGTACGACTATGGCTTTGTCACTTCAAATTGTGGATTTCATTTTGATTAAGCATCCTATCTACATTGTTTTTGTAGTTCAAATTGGGTTGGAATAAATTCTTTTAATTCATAATTTTTTTTATTAATTATTTAATAAATATTTTAGCACTTTTCTTTACGGGTGAGTTCAAACTCCATTTTAACCGATGATGCTCAACGTATACATGAAATATTTAATTTAAATGAGTAGTGAATTGACGGAGTCAAAGTTCGAATTCAGAATCTTTAGCTCTGATACCATGTTACATAGCTCTCTATTTATAGAAAGAAAATAAGTAATGAAAGGGTGCGTTTGGCATTGCGATTTCATAGACAAAAATGCGATTTTAAACCAAATCGTAGAAGATGAATTGTTTGGGGTTATGTTTTTAAAAAATTGAGATTTGAAAAGGCATATTTCTGCTTTTCTCAAATCGCATATAAGAATGTGCTTTTTTGAAAATGTACAATTTTAAAGGTTAAACTATGACTTTAAATGTCAAACCGCGATTTTGTGAAACCCTTGGCTGAGTTTTTAAAAATCACGTTTTAAAATCGCAAACCCAAACGGACTCTTAGACTAAAACCTAGACTACATTAGGAAATAACTCAAGAATAACGTTACCACTTATCCCAAAAACTTAAGTTTATAAGAAGATGTAAATTTAATCATTTAATAAATACTTCGACATATATTAAAAATGCATTTGAGAATCCGTGAATAAAATAAATTTTTTTTAATCAAAGAATCACAGCGTGAAAGTAATCATAGAACGTAGGATCGGAGCAGTGGCGGAGCTAGCCATTTTATATTGGGGGTGCTGCTAAAATTTTTTTGGCATCCTAAAAATTTTCTCCACCCTAAAAATTTTGTAATTCACACAATATATGCATCACCAAAAATATCTATAAAATTTCATAAATTTGTGCTCAAATTGATATATTAGAAATGTAACATGTCGACACTATATCAAAAAGCTAGAAATACAAAAAAAAAAAAAAAAAAGTGTCTAGAACTGCATTTTACGGTCTTTAAGAAGTACAAAATCATCAAGTATCGAATCTAAATCGAAGCTCTTAGCAATTTTCCTTTCAATATAGAGAACTAAACTATTTGCAAGAAAATCATTCTCAATTTTGTTGCGAAGTCGTGTTTTAACAATTTTCATTGCTGAAAATACTCGTTTGGTAGTTGTTGTAGACATTGGAATAGTCAATTTTCATTGCTGAGAATTTTTTTTTTTTTTTGGAGTGCTGGAGAAGGGTTGCCGTGGGTTAAATGAAAGTGCGGGAGAATGGTTGCTATGCTTGGGTAATAGGTAGGTAAAATTGTAAAAAGATTTTTTTTTTTTTTTTAGGGTAAAAAAAAAAAAAATTAAATTAAATCCTTGGGGGTGCCAGGTAACGTGACTCTGCCACTGGATCGGAGGACGTTAAAGTGATTGAATTATATTAATCAATTTGTGTGCATGGCGTCCACTCTAAGTTTGTATAGTTAATAAGATGCTCTTTTGTTGATCAAAAAACAAAAAAATAAGGTGCTTTTTTTGATACTCACATATTCATGGGGCCTCCACAATCAAAAGAGTTCTTATATTATTTGCAGTTTAGGCCTTTTCCAAGCCTATACGATGCTTTAAATAGAGTTTTCATCATCGTCATTGTCACCTTTAAAGAAAAGGATTGGAATTGCCCACTAATATGCCCATGTCTTAAAAGAAATTGAAGGATCTAGAGTAGGAGGATGTGAGGAAGGTTCACTTACTAATACAGTTACTCATATCTAGATCTTAAATTTTAAAAATTTACGCAAATTATAGACGTTTTCAGGCCCTTCTTTCGATTTTGTTTTTCAAACCCGACTCATATATATATATATATCTTGGAGTTTGTATGTGCACTTTGAGTTTCTTTACGTAATCGAATCCTAAATTTGCATACGAATCTGTAGTGAAAACAAAAATAAGATCAAATTCATTGAGAGTTTGCTTCCAAAGAAGGCTAATAAATATTCTTGGAGAATTTCTTCAACTTTTTTCTTTATGCTTAATTATTGAGGTTCATTCCAATGATTTTGTCTAGCACAAGACTTTATTCTTACTTATTATTAGGGATTGTGCGGCAAAGAGTAAACCACCTGTCAAGAAAAGTAGATGTAACATATTCAATCTCAGGCTCTCAGCCATTGACTAAGTGGTAGGTCCATTGATGACAGGCGTGTAGTCTTTTTCCTTTTCATTTTTGTTCTTTTTAAGGTGTTCCAAATTCTTTGAAGAGACCACCTCAAAAAAGAAAAAGAAAAAAAAAACATCTTTGAAGAGACAACTAATCTTTCAATACATGTAGTTTCCTATTAGTATCGTGCAGACCAAGTAGTTAAGGAACACCATAAAAGTTTAAAAAATACTATACCATGGTTGCAAAGACAAAGAAGGTTTTATGATTCTCAAACTAAATATGAGCAAGGGATACGATATAGTAGAATATGATTTTTTGCAGACAATATTGAAAGGAGAAATGTTAGAGCATCTACTTTGGTCTTTTTCTTATTCTTTTCTATTTTTTCTTTTTCAAAATTAATTAATATTGGATCTATAGGACTTACACCTTCACTTAGGTGGGTTCTGAAAGAAACTAATAATGCAGAAATAATAAGATTGTAAGTTCTTGTTGGCTTAATTCGGTAAGCAAAATTGTGACAAAAAATGCCAAGATTCATCATCCATTCAATTACCATTCGGACAAGAAGAAGTGCCATTCGGACGCTCGAAGAATTCTATTTTCTCCGAGAGCCTCGTCTGCAATCTCGTTTGCAATCCCGTCCGAACGAGCTCGATAAACAAGAATTCCCGATAGCCTCGTTTGCAGTCTCGTCTGAACCCCGTCTGCACGACTTTTACTAAAAAGATCATATCTTGAGTTTCAGGCCTTTGATTGGAGCAGTCTTTGTGGCCTTGGAAAGCTAACTCAATGATCTACAAAGTCATGTTTCACGAGGTTTAGCTAATTCCAATATTTACTAGGTCAAAACGGGCCATAAAGAGAAGACCACGGGGCCATGTGTTAAAAACACGTTCTGGCTGTGTTTTGTTGTCCCGTCCGCAGTAGCAGAGCCAACCATTTTATATTGGGAGTGCCGCTAAAATTTTTTTAGCGTCCTAAAAATTTGGTAATTCACACAATATATGCATCATAAAAAAATCTACAAAAGTTCATAAATATGTGTTCAAATTGATATATTAGAAATGCAACATGTCGACACTATATCAAAAAGACAGAAATACCAAAAAAAAAAAAAAAGTGCCTAGAACTGCACTTTACGGTCATTTAGAAGTACAAAATCATCAAGTATCGAATCTAAATCAAAGCTCTTAGCAATTTTCCTTTCAATATAGAGAACTAAACTATTTGCTAGAAAATCATCCTCAATTTTGTTGCGAAGTCGTGTTTTAACAATTTTCATTGCTGAAAATACTCATTTGGAAGTTGTTGTAAACATTGAAAGAGTCAATTTTCATTACTGAGATTTTTTTTTTTTTTGGAGTGCGGGAGAAGGGTTGCCGTGGGTTAAATGAGGGTGCGGGAGAAGGGTTGCTATGCTTGGGTAATGGGTAGGTAAAATTGTAAAAAGATTTTTTTTTTTTTTTTTTACAGGTTAAAAAAAAAAAAAAAAAAATTAAATCCTTGGGGGTGCCACGGCACCCCCAAGAGGTAACGTGGTTCCGCCACTGCCCCGTCCGGACGGCACATGTTCCCGTCCGGACGCCGCGTACCTGTAACAGTTTTAAATGAATATAAACTCTTTCCTAGGTCTAGGGATGATAAGACTATTATAAATACACCTCTATAGGAAGAGAGAACGACGAATTTCTGCATCTAGAATTCGCTGTTGTGTGCTAAGAGAGTCTATGATATAGAGAGTCTGTTCTTTCTCTTAAAGTGATCGTTTGTTTTTACTTGTTGATTGTTGAAGTGAAGTCAACCGGAGTTCCAGTGAAAGGAGATCACGTAAAAGGATTGTGCCAGCTGTCTCTGGAAAGGGCTACTGCAGTAGAAGGCAAGTGGGTCACTTGTCTTATACAAGATCATATCAATTGCAAAGGTTTTGTAAGTGTGAACGTCTTGTAATCCTTTATTCTTTTACTGAGTTAGTTGACTTCCTGGGTTTGGCTGCCTCAGAGAGGTTTTACAATTAAATAATTCTCTAATTGGTTTCTTCTTCGTAACCAAAATATCTGTGTTCTTTATTGTTCATTGCATTTATTATTTATTAGGTCGAATCTATTTCCGCATAATATTGTGTGAAACATCTATACATTCAGAATAGGTGTCGTTTGGAGTCGTATATAGAATTTTCGAAGATAATGACACAAAGATATATATGGTTCAGTCTATGACCTACGTTTACAAGATAAAGCTCTAAGGTTGCATTAAGCTCTTATTTCTCTGAGTGAGTTTACAATATAAGATAATTATGTTCGATGCAAATAAACTTATACTCTAGTTAGGTTAGCTAGGTGATAGTCTTTAACTATAACTAGACTTTAACTGTAAGTCAGTGATAATCTTCAAAAGTGACTCAGTGATATTCGTCAATTGTAAGTCAATAATATAGTCTTCAACTTGAACTACATGATATATCCTAAACAAATCTAATTTGTAGAACATTTAGAAGCATAAAGGATAGAATACCTTTTAAGGAAAATTAGTATCCACAGTGCAATTTTCTAGCGTCCAAGCTGGGTTACAGAGTAAATGGTAGAACATTTACCTATGAGGATGAAGTAATATATGAGCGTATGTAGCCTGGCAATGAGTACTAACCAACAAAAAGATCAACAAGTATGGGTTGGTAGCTCAAATGGGGAATTTTTCGGTCAAAAGTGCTAATCATCTTGAAAATGAAAGGGATATGATGTGCAAAGGAGGAAGCTCAAACACCCAACTACATAGTTATCAATGAAAGATAATCTGGAAGATGTGTGTCCCTGGGGTGGTCAAAATGTTCTCATGGAAAGTGTCCAGTAACTTGTTGCCGACAAAAGAAAATCTATATAAAAGAAGGATATAGAGTGCAGGATTCACTCTGTCCCATTTGTGGGTTAGAGGTGGAGACTATTAGCCAAATCTTGAGGGGATCTTCTAAACAAACACATTTGGACTAAATGTAGTAGAAAAATTGAAAAAAAAAAAAAAAAAAACATTCTATTGAAGAAGAAGATATTTTACGTGTTAGACAAATCAAAATATAGGACGGGTGTAGGTGCAGTTGTCAGAGATCATGAGGGGAATGTATTGGCATCAATGTGTTCCTTAAAGCCTTATATGTGTTACGTGCTTCTATAATGAGGGATGAACAATCAATGAAAGCGATAGATTTTGGTTGGGTTTAGTAGGATAATTCGAAAAATCTTGGGCCTCTTAATTTTAGGGTAGTTCGAGGATCCCTAAACCTCTCAAAACTACTACTAGAGTTGAATATTAAACTTGTCATATATTTTATTGATCACTCTTTAGGTTTATATAGAATATTACATGACAAAAATAGAAATACATATAAATGAAAAATAAAATTCTAATTGGAGACAAATCTCATATTTCCTGTTGTTTTATGAGTAAGTCTCCTTATTTTCCTAATAAGGCTAATAAATCTATTATTCTCCTAAGAGACAATAGTCACTTACCTTATTTAAAAGAGTTATGCTTTGTGAGCAAAACCCTAATTCTAATGGACTAAACCATCATACGACCGGGTCATAGACCCATAACAATATGTATGATTCGAGAGTAGTTTAAGTTTATGCAACTTAGAAGGTTGTGGAATTGTGCAAAGGCTTGGGGCTTCAAAGTGTTATAGTTGAATGAGATGCTTTGAAAATGGTGTAGGTTCTGCAAAATGAAAGTCATTGTTGGAGTTGATACGGGCGTCTTATTGAAGATACGAAGATCATGCTTAATCGTTTTCACTTGTGGCATGTGCGGCATGTAAACCGTGAGGCGAACTATGCAGCTCACCGTCTCGCGAAAGCTGCCATTAATCAATCCTTATAATAAGTTTAAATGAAAGATTATCTTGTATTTATTCATGACATTGTAATTGCTGAAAAATTTGTCATGTTATGATTCGAATGAAAGGCTAAAAGTTTCCCTCTAAAAAAAAAAGGAGTGACACAATAAATTTCCCTTGAATCATGGGATTACAAAAATTCTACGTATGGGATTTGCTTTATGGATGTGGTGAGTTGCCATTCCTTAAAAAAATAAAAAAAATGCAAAATGATGGAAAACAATTTTTGTCATTTTTGGTAGATAGGGAAATGTAGCTCCAAGCCAACCATAGGCATAATATTCCACTCACTTTAATTAAATCTCATAATCGCACTCAATAGCCATCACTTTCAAGATTCTTTCAGATTAAGAGAGGAGCAATTAACAGACCCTTGACATGGCGAAGCCCACCAATTAGAATGACCAAATATGGTTGGAAGTTGGAGCATCCAATTTTATAATCTCTAAACACGATCCAGTCAACAACAAATTATGGTTCATATCATCATACTTTTAAACAAGAGTAATGCTACTCTTCACACCCATTTCACGCGGGTTGACGTAATGTATTTTAAGTAGCTTTTCATATCAACCATCTTAAACAAAACAAATCACGGCAGCCCGTCCAAATTGGATGTGAAACATAGCATTACTCTTTAGACAAAGACTTAACATGATCAATTTCTGTCACTAATCAATGGGATATTGAAATCTTGCAAGATGAAGAAGAACTCATGGAGATAGCCACTTAGTTGGCTGCCCAAAATTGGTCAAGCTGCACTCGTGGTGTGGTATAATGCATAGATAAAACACTTGTTGCAACAGCACGATTGGCAGCTTCTGTGTAGTGAACTCCATCCCAGACTATGGACTCTGATATATTTCTGCAGATGATGTAACCAGGCTGGCCGCATGTTGCTTTTACATTGTAATTATTTGGAGGACCACCATAACCACAACAAGCCATCAATGGATCCTCGAAACCTACACGAATAATAAAATGTATATGCTCGATCAAAATCATACAGTCAGAAGGGAGAAATTAGTTTATTAAACTGACATCTATCTTTAAAGCCTAAGATATTATACTTACCATATTTTTTGTACTTGGCAAAGAGATTGTACTTGATCTTGTATATGTCTACATAGACAATGGTTGCATCCTTAAAAACCGATCTCATTTCTTTACAGACCTTTTGAAGTCCTTCATTAAAAGCTTTTGCAACATCATTATGGACATGAAGGCATCCAATTTGATCGAGATCAGTATTGTTATGGGGATGTAATGCAAGTTCTTTTGGGGCACAACCCAATGGTCCAGTGTTGTGTATCCAAAATTTTCTGCCACCATATAGATATATATTCTACACCAACACAAAGAAGATTATGGATATATAGTTCAAACTCAAAATCTTTAATAATTCTGATACTATGTTAAATTATCAGTTGTCTGTTGTAAAAGTTTGGACAGATAGCAAATGATGGATTTAGTCATTTGATTAAGATTCTAACGAACAATATCATACTCACTTGAAGGGCTAATTTGACTTCTGCAAGAAATGAAGGGATCTTTTCGATAACTGGTGCATATGTTAAGTTTGATGCATACAAGGCTAGCAAGAGATCATTCTGTCCAATGTCAATCATATAAAGTGCACTACGGAACCCATCTTCACCAAATGAATTTCTCCAACCTGCATGATAAAACATTGGTAAGAACAATTGAGTTAACAATAGAAAACACGATTTGAAAAATCGCAGTTAAGCGTATGGTAAAATAATAATTTAACTTTTACAATCATGCTTTTTAACATTTTTTAATTGCAATTTTATAATTGCACATTCTCAAGCAATACATTTTTTGCGATTTGGTTTAAAATCGCACTTTTAATCGGCGAAATCGCAGTACCACACACTTAAAGGTTCAAAGGAAATGAGTGTACCCAGTGATAGAAGTTCAAGTGAGCGATTTTTGAAGCGAATGAACTGGCGAACTTGAACATCTAGTGCGAAAGGCACAAACTGTGGGAGCAAGGTTGCTCCAGCTACTGCAAAGTTTACTCCACTCGTGAAATTTGGTGCCAATGAATCCAAATATGGGCTCAAATAACTCAGGTTCAAGTGTTCACCTGCAGAATTAAGTATAATAAGTTGAGATATATAGTAGCTTTCGGTGTTAAATCAGGATAGATTGAATAGAAGAATTACAGTAGCATATATTAAACTTGTATCAAATTTTCAATTTCCTGCATTTGTTGCCTTCTTCTTTTTTTCCTTTTTTTTTTTTTTTTTTTTTTGTATTTATTTTATTTTATTTTATTTATCTTGATCTTTGATATTGCAGCTAGCTGTGAAAGTTGAAATATAATGATCAGTGCCACATAAAAGCACTTAGCAGGGGATTACTCCAATCAAAAACAGATAAGAAGAGGGAAAATGGTATGATTACAAAGTGATATGCTATTATGCTTGATAACCTTAACAATAATGATGTGACAAGACAATGAATCTCTATATAAATCGAAATTAGAACTATGTGAGATAAGACTTTCTGGCTTGTATAGCACTTGTTCAGAAGGATTATCTTCCTGAATCCATTGGTTGATTATCATCCTGAAGATGTTGGGCTCAGAGTGTTTAATGTCTGTTGTTGCTTGCCTCAGCCAAAAAGAAAAGCAAATAAAAGCATGATCTACATTCTGCAGACATTAAGGTGAAGGGAAAACCTGGACTCACAGAAGAAATCAATCACAAGCCGTCCGTCGCCTAGCCGGCCGGTGCCTCTGTGGAAGAATGTGAGACCGTGGGGAAGGCCAATTGGAAGTCCAGTGCCAGCCAGCACCCCTCCAGTGTCTGAATTTGAATCACCAAAGTTGATTAAAATGGGCCTCATGTGGCTGCACTTTGAGCTTGTAAACATACCAAGGGAGACAAATACCAATACCAGCAAATTGAGATGTTGGGAAAATTCCATGTAACCCATCTCTCTTTCTCTTCTCCCTAAACTCACTTAGCAGGATACCCTTTACTGCTATCCATTTTAAGAAGCTGAGAATGCAGATGGTATAGCAAGATGCTGCTATGCAAAGATTTTGACCCATATATATATATATATTCAATGAATTTGCTGGCTTTGACTTTCTGTCTAGTTATATATAATCCTATGGCCAAGTGTACATTGCAGATATTGTAAAAGACCTCTTTGTTGGGAACTGTGACTAGGCATGTGCCTTGAAACACATGCATTAGAACTTATAATATTCACATGGCAATGCTTATCTGGGAGTTTAGTCTTAATGCACTATGCTTATAAATCCAGCCTTCAGGCCCAGGGTAGACAATATTCACATGGCCTTCTGGCTTTTTAAATCACTCTGCTTTCACTCCTTTGCTTTTCATAACAGGATACAAAGAAATGTGCGTCCCAATCCCAATGAGTTCAATTTCAACTAAAATTGAACCCATAATAATATGGAGTGATTGTTAATTTCAACAATCCAATTGGACCCATAAAATAATATGGAATGATAGTAAATTTCTACTCATATTGACACATAGCACTCAACAATTTTAACCTTAATTATATGACACATTCATGATAATGTGTCTTCTTCTTGTCATCTTAATTATATGACACATTCACTATGCATAACATTTAGGATTGAAAATTTTGGAGTCCCAAATTGGCTAGGGATTACAAAAGTAGGTAAAGGCAATTGGAGGAGTAGAGTAATGAGTAGAGAGTATTTTAGATGCAACGATTGCATTGGCAGCTTCTGTGTAGTGCTCTCCATCCCAGCTTATGTACTTCAATTCTTCAATGCAGACATTGAAACCTGCTTGGCCGCACGTAATATTGGGATTATAATTGTAGGGTGGACCTCCATACCCATAACATGCCATTAACGGATTCTCAAACCCTTCAAAATAAACATGAAACGAATTTATAATGTATAACATGATGGACAAAGTTTTCTTTTAAATTAAATTGTTGAAAATTTTTACAACCCCGTCTATTAAATAACTATATGACTTTAGAGTATGCGATTCTCGTATGTATTTTTTTAATAAATATAAGGAAAACTTCACTTACCCTTTTAAATTACTAAGTAGTTTTTCATGTCCTCTAAACTTCAAAAATTTGTAATGTGGGGTTCTAATCTTTCAGCGCCTTTCAATTATCACACCGGTTAAGATTTTCGTTAAATTCTAACAAAGAAAACAAAAATGGCAAAAATCTCCCTTTAAACCCCCAACCCCCCCCCCCCCCCCCCCCCCCCCCCAACTAGAGGCATAATTTTACTTTTAAACATTTATGGGGTAGAACCGAGACATAAATTTCCTAGATTGTAAGAAACTCATACAAATCAACTTGAAAAAGAGATGTATTTTTTAAGCTATTAAAAAAGCATGTAAGCTATTAAAAAAAAGATTTTTTTTTTTTTTTTTCCTTTTCTTATTTAAGGGTGAATGGAGCATGCTAATTCAACAGAGATGAACGCTAGAATACAAAGAAGCATTCAAAAAAAAAAAAAAAAAAGTTTTTCTCACATGTCACTTTTAAAGGCTATCTTGTAGAAAATTTGTGTTCATAGAACATATATTATTATGATAGCCGTTTAAGTTAATGAAAACAACTAAATGGTAAGGGCGATTGAAAGTAGTTGAAAGATCAGAATTCCACCGTAAAAAATTTTAAAGTTTAGGGAAGATATTGAAATATGCTTGAAGTTTAGAGGGAGTATAACTTAGTCAAGTTTTTTCATAAATATATCACATACTCTAAAGACAGGTGTCAATTTAATAAAAGAGATGTAATAGGAAAACTTTGTCCAAAGAGAATGAGTTGTATATCATCATACCATAATCAGCAGAATTGCCATTGATGAGATTGTATTTGATGGCATAAATATCAACGTAGACAATTATGGCATTCTTCATTTCAGATCTGAGGTCTTCACACAGAGTTTGCAATTGTATGTTGAATGCTTTTGCAGCATTTCAGAAACTCAAGGCATCCATGGTTATCAAAATCACTAGAATTTGTGCCTCTCATTGCAAGTTGTTGGGGAAGACAACCAAGTGGCCCAGTGTTGTGCACCCAGAAATTCATCCCACCATTTTGGTATATAAACTATATTTGGATTCACAAGAAATAACACAACACGTGGTTTGAGAATTTCAATCAAAGGACAAAGTTTTCTTTTAGATTGGGTTGAAATAATTTTTCAAACTCGAACTATTATTAAATTGACATGTTCTTAGAACATATGATTTTTAATTGGACATGAAGTCTATAAAACCGATCACATGTGTCCTTAGACACATGTCAATTTTTAATAATATGAGTCCTTGAAACTTGTCAGCTTAATAAATTAAAGTTGAAGGAAATTTCTTGAACCCAATTGGCCATTTTTGTTTCGCTGTAAAATATTTCCTAGAAAAGGTTTTTCCTATTTTGTGTATTTGACACCTCATAAATATTGAGCAACCTCAAAATGTTTTTCAATTCACCAAAGAAAATAATCTTTATGAGGTGTAAAACGGTTTACGCTTCTCATTTGCATAAACCATTTTTCGTTGCTCTCCCACAACCCAAGTAAGCAATTGTGATAGGGTTCCTTATGGGGCTTACATGCTTGAACACCTGCTCGGGCAGGTGTGCCTTACAAGGGCCTTTTCATAACTGCCTACCCAAATTACAAGCAATATGAGCAAGCAGTTGCACTGGATCTCAATTCTCACACTCTCTTTCTCCACATCACCTCTTCGCCCCACCTTTTTTTTTTTTTTTTTTTTTTTTCTTTTTCTTTTTCTTTTTCTTGCAGCTTCTCAGATTATATCAAATATAAGAAATATTTGGCCCCGAATAATGTTTTTCGAACCATTTTTAGGGTTATAAATAAATAACATAAAATAGTAACTTTTTTAATATATATATATATATATATATATATATATATATATATATATATATAGCTGAAAAACATATTTTCCGACAAAAAATATTTTTAAGGTGAGACAAATTAATAGCATAAGAAAATGTGAAAACTCAACTTACCCGTATAGCATTCTTTATTTGGTTGATGAAGGAGGGAATTCTTTGGATAACTTGTTCATAAGAGAAATAAAAAAATGAACCGGCAATATCATTTTGTCCCATGTCAATCATGTAAAGTGCATTCTTGAATTCCTCCTCGTTAACAAAACCTTTGTGACCTAAATGAAGATTTTGCATTAGGCATTTCCATTAATTCATTTAAAACTGAAAGAGAAATCTCTATCTTGGTCCCTGAAAAATACATGAAATTTTAATTTGGTTTTTGAATTTTAAAAAAGTTATAATCAAGTCTCCAATTAACTCAAAAAGATGTTTATCTAAGTGAAGAATGAATTTCATTATAATTAAGGTAATATTCTATTGTTGAGGTTTTCGATTTCATTTGAGCAAATATGACTTGCGTATTCTAGTATATTATTATTTTATGTGCTAACAATAGAATGATGTAAATATAATTTTTTTTCTTTTTTTTTAAAAAAAAGAAAAATTGAAGACTTGATTAATTAAAATTTTATGAGTACGAAGAAAACTTGGATTCTAAGAGAAAATTTTATATAAGGATCTGGCATAAACTAGGTTCTTTGTAGCCTACTTCTATTGGAGGGCACAAATGAACTTGAAAAATTACCTTTTGATATTAGCTCTAAGGAGTGAGCTCGAAAACGAAGAAACTGAAGAACTTCAACATTCAAGCTGAAAGGAATCAATTCAGATAGAGCAGCTGAACCACTTAAAGCAAAGTTAGCTCCATTTGTGAAATTTGGCCTCAGGGATTCTAGGTATGGGGTCAAATAACCAATTTTCAAACTTACACCTGTAAAACAAGCAAATTAACTACTTTGATGCCCAAAAAAAAAAAAAAAAATGAACGCTTACATGGATTCATAAATTAGAACTCATTAGATTCTATTTGAGTTTAGTTTCAATTCATTGGGATTGAGGCATGTGTTCTTTGTGTCTTGTTATAGGATATTCCCATTTCAACTGATCAAATTCCAACTAAAACTGGACTTAAGTCAAACCCAAACTTTGAGTCCAATTTCAACTTGTTGGAACTCGGACATGTCTCTCTTGTGTCTTGTTATAAGAACATGACGCATGTCCCAGTTTCAACTAAAACTTGACCTAAGCCAAACCCGAACTTAGAACTCAATGGATTCGGCTTAAGTTCAGTTTCAGATTGAGACATGTATCTTTTGTGTCTTGTTATAGGTTGCAGTCTCAAAGAATTCAGTTCCAAATGAAACTAAACCTAAGCCAAACCCAAACTCAACATGGTGCTTAGACTTCTCCACATAAATCTTCTTTTTATTTTTTTGGTGTAACATATGTTGAAGCATTTTTTGGATCTAACAGTCTCCGTTTGGTGTGATCTTCACGTTCTTCGAGGTGTCTTTAATCAACGACCTTCGGGCTCCTACAAAATAATAAGAGCGTCAAAGGGGTCTACGGGGAAGGCCCCGTAGACCCTCCGATGCTTAAGTTAGCAGTCGTATATAGGGTCAAAATGTAGCTGGAGCTAGCAATGTATTGAGAAATAATGACCGATCCCCCCTTTTTACCTCTGTCTTGAGTTCTCTTTTATAGGGTTTTATCTCTGTAACTGCTTCCTTGATCTTCTCCCTTCAGATGATTGAAGAATCATTTGAAATAGTGGGGAGATAATGTGAGGTAGTTGAGATAACGTAGGACCTTATGAGATAATGTAGGGTTGTTGAGAGATAGTGGGACCCATAGTGGATTTTATCCCCAACAGTTACCCCCCGATTCCCATGGCTGACTTGTCCAGTTGGTCGGGCATCGGGAATCTTATGCGTATTTGCGACCGAAGCCCTGGAGCTCCCGAAGCTGGCCCTTCTGTTTTGTAATTATATACTTGGAATAATAGGACTTTTTGGGTTGATCAAACTGCTAGTCATTTCATTTGCTTGCAAAGATATTATTTATGCATCAATCCTAGCAATCTCGACAGTAATTTATGAATTACCTGTGATTGCTCAGTAGAGTGTTTTTGGCTAAGTACTAGGCCTTAGGAAATGTTTAACCTTTTTCGAACACACCTTCTTTGCAGGATTTACGCTCTTGATAGGTTATTTGTTTAACCTTTTTCGAACACTCCTTCTTTGAAGGATTTACGTTCTTTACAGGTTAGTTATTTAACCTTTTTCGAACACACCTTCTTTGAAGGATTTACGTTCTTGACAGGTTAAACTTAGAAAGGTGCCTTGGTTATGTTTCCCGAGTTTGATCTCCGGAAAGTTTTTTGGCAGTGTCTCCTTTAGACTCGGGAAAACTTCGGATGTACTTCCCTTTTGACTCGGGAAAACTTCGGTTGTTTTTCTCAAAAGAGAATGAGTTATAGTCTCTTCGATTGTGTTCCTTGCAAACGTCCTCGAAAAAGTGCCTCGAGTATCTCACCGAGTTGTTCTCGGGGAATGTCTCTCGGCTATGTTCCACCGAGGAGCCTCTTTTGATTGAAGTGTCGAGCCGCTCACTCCTGTTATGTTGCCATGGTTTCTTGGGGCTAGTCCCGCTTCTCCTACAGCATGTCAAGGAATAGCTTGAGGCTTTCATTATTGCACTTGAGTTGAAACGCTTCTTGATCCAACCCTGGTTGGGATGACTGCCTCATTTGCGCTTACCAAGCCGTTTCTTCAAATTTCAGAGATGATCTTCAAACTAGATACTCCCCATTCTTGGATATGTGACTCTCGGGATCCTTTTGTTTGGATTCCTAGAAAATCTCGAGATCACGTGAACTTTCGGCAAGATCCGGCGATAGTGAGCGAGGGTGAGGCGATCATGGACTTAGCAAGGAGCGGTGAAGCTCAGCGAAGCTTGGCCTTGGCGAAGCGATGCTCGGCCGTATGAGGCGGAGTGATGCTCGGCCGTATGAAACTATATGCTCTTTGATCATGTTCTTGTAAGCCACCAAAAGCAAGTTCCGCTTCTTGGAAATGAGCTTCCTTTGTCCACCATGATACCCCATAAATTGTGAAATGGGTTTTCATAAGCTCAATATTTAGAGCAATTAGGAAGCCCAGTTTCTTTGCATCTTGGGATGGAACTCCATGGTGTGCTCGGGGCTCAAGGCTTTAGTAGGCACAGCGTCTTGTCGGCAGCCATTTAATGGCAGCTCAGGAACAAACTCCTCATACATGAAACTTTTCCTGCATGTATTTGGTTATAAGATGCATATAGTATAAAAATAGAATATGTACCCCCCATTCTATGTGGCAGGAGTGGCATCAGTGAAGAGACACTTAAATTGAGTAATAAGTTCAGTGGATAGGAGTTGCCCTAGCCGATACTTCCTGTCTGACATTTGCTCATCTTTGTGCCTAGCCACTTTTGGCATGCCTTCACGCAAGCTTTTATAACAAGCCTTGGAAGAATGAGCGTTAGCTTGGAGCTGAGCTGTTAGTATGTCTACCGAAATGGACAACTTCTTCTTGCCATTCTTTGCTTTGAACCCACATGGGTTTGTGCAAGAAGGGTTTAACCATTAAACCATTGTTTTGTTTTGGGGTCTGCACAAAACGACAAACACACTTATCTCAGATGTTGTTTACTGGTATCTATCAAATGTGTTTCTTTACTTCTCGGTGATCCGAGAAGTCACCGAGTGTGGATAGCCGTCGGTGCCAAAGAGGGGTCAGCGCCGGTGGCTTTGAGGAGGGCTTGTTCTTGGGAGCCCGAGAGTATATCTGCTTCTCTGAAATGAGTTACTCGGTTGAGTTTGTTTCAGAAGGTTGGGTGCTATACTCTGTTGGGCTTGAGTAGAGGCATCGAATCTGCTTTATACTGCTCAGATTTCAGGTTTGTGTCATCTCGGGATGGAATGAAGTGCTTTTGTACTATAAGCCACATTGTGCACTTTTTCCTCTCTATTATTCACTGCACAAAATTGAAAGAAGAATATAGAGCATGTTGCACTAAAATCGAGTAACAGCATGCCTTCTTACGGTGTATGAAACACAGTTGACTATTATCAAGCCCAAGCAACCATAATCCAAGGAAATCAAAACTAAGGGTGTAGAATGCTATTAAAGCTAAAATATGACAAAGTTGTTCTCACGAGAGGAGCATGCCTCTCACAAAAGGACATATTAGATACCCAATGATTTTTGAATTGCCATTGGCTTTCACCAAGACCAAAATTTAGAATTATTCTAATCAGGCATGTATTTATTTTAATGCATTAAAACACATCTTCAATAGAGACATTCTTGTATTATTGTCTTTTCATCAAGAGCCACAAGCATATGTATTTAGAATTGTAAATTGTGCTTTGATTCTGGTAAACGACAAAAGCATTTAACAATTATAAATATACGTATACTTATTTATGGCAATTGATGTAAAAAGAAATATTGTTTTTGGTTTTAAATGCAGAAGGAATCTTCTTTTTACGAATCCCGTAGTCATCAACCTGATGAGGTCAATGAGCTTTTGCTTTTAAACAAAGCTTGCAAAAAGGCAAATTAGGCATAAAGAGATATGCTTCTTTTTTTTTTTTTTTTTTTTTTTTTTTTACACGTGAAACCTATGCAAGAAGTGAACATGCTTTTTCACAGTTGGCTAAAAAAATCACATACAACTAAATAAAATAAGTTCACAGAGACTTATCTGGCAAGGCGAGGCTTCTTTGGGAGGCGGAGTGATACTCGTGCCTCGGGAGGTGGAGTGATCCTCAAAATATTTCTCCTTAGGAAATTTACTCCTTAGATTTTTTGCTTCTCAGATTTTTGACTCGGAAATCTCTCGAAAATTCATCCACGGACTCTTGGAATTTTCTTCGAAAAATATATGAGTTTGTCTAGGAATTTCGGTCTAAGTTTTTTCTGCACAAAAGGAGAAAGACACCAAGCAAGTGCATGCATCCAAGCAATATAATTGCGAATTGAGCATTAATAAACCTAGAAAATTATTTTCATTTTGGTTCCTTGAAGCTAAGGACTTGGTGCTCTCAAAGTAGTTGGCTCTTGGGATTTTTTCCTCGGAATTGTTCCCTCGGAGTTGTGACTCTCGGGATTCTTCCTCGGAATTTTTCCCTTAAGAGTCGTCTCTTGAGATTTTTCCTCGGAAGTTTTCCCTGAGTTATGACTCTCGGGATTCTTCCTCAGAATTTTGCAGGATGACCCATCCTCGGGAATTTGACTTTTTGGACTCTCGGAATTTGTCTAGGAGTTTAATTCTCGGACTCTTGGATTTTTTCTGCATAAAATGAGAACAAGTGCATGCATCCAAGCAAAATATAATTGATAATTATAAATCCGAGAAGAAGGGTCGGTGAACCTGAGTTTAGGTTGGCGACCCGAGGTTGTTTTGCCGAAGGTCAGACTTGGCAAGACTTGGTGTCCGGCGAACCTGAAGTGGTGATCGGCACAGACTGAGAGGTTGGCCACTGTGAAATGTCTGAGCTTGCTAGGCTCGCTACCCGAGTTTTAGGACTCACATGCTGGAGATCGTGACCCCCCGTAATAACATTGCAAGCCCATTTGCTTGAGCCCGTAAATTTAATTCAGGACCGTTTCACCACTCATCTTAAGGTGAGTCGGCGGCCATTCGCGTGGATCGGCAAGCTTGAGGGGAGTCAGTCAGGTGCATCATGTCATGCAATAATGCTGATTCTATCATACTCTCCTTAACTTAGCTTGGCAGTATCTTTCAAGCAGACGATGGTATTGCTGGCGAGCCTCTGGAGACTGAACCATGGACATCACCCGTGAGACAACTTCATCAACAGCCACATCCACTTTTTCTTTGCGACATAAGAATGTCGTCATCTTCAGACCGTCCGAGGCAGGCTCTGCAGTCTCGACAAAGCTTAGAAGCTTTGTGACTCGGCACACCTGGTAATTCAGCGGACTCGGGCCTCGGGTCTCTTCAGTCTCAGGCCTCGGGTCTCGGCTCTTTGCAGACTCAAGTCTCGGCTCTCTTCAGCCTTAGGCCTCAGGTCTCAGCTCTCTGCAGACTCAGGTCTCGGCTCTCTTCAGCCTTAAGCCTCGAGTCTCAGCTTTCTGCAGACTCAGCCCTCGGGTTTCGGCTGGTGAGACTCAGGCCTCGGCTCTCTTCAGCCTCAGGCCTCGGCTGGTGAGACTCAGGTCTCGGCTCTCTTCAGCCTCAGGCCTCGGGTCTCGGCTGGTGAGACTCAGGCCTCGGCTCTCTTCAGCCTCAGGCCTCGGCTGGTGAGACTCAGGTCTCGGCTCTCTACAGCCTTAGGTCTCGGCTGGTGAGACTCAGGCCTCGGCTCTTTTCAGCCTCGGGTCTCGGGTCTCGGCTGGTGAGACTCAGGTCTCGGCTCTCTTCAACCTCAGGTCTCGGATTTTTGCAGACTCGGGTCTCGGCTTTCTCAGGCCTCAGGTCTCGGCTCTCTTAAGCCTCAGGTCTCGGCTCTTTTCAGCCTCAGGTCTCGGCTCTCAGCAGACTCGGGTCTCGGATTTCTGCAGACTCGGGTCTCGGCTCTCTCGAGCCTCAGGTCTCGGCTCTCTTCAGCCTCGGGTCTCGGCTCTCTCAGGCCTCGGGTCTCGGCTCTCTCAGGCCTCGGGTCTCAGCTCTCTTCAACCTCAGGTCTCGGATTTCTGCAGACTCGGGTCTCGGATTTCTGCAGACTCGAGCTCTCGAAATCGGATTTTGGATTTTTGCAGGATGACCCATCCTCGGAATTATTCCCGTGGAGTTCTCTTTGGATTTTTCCTATGAATTTTTGAGGTTGAAAAAGACCGACTCACGATGGCCCTGCATTCAGCTAAGGTTGGGTCATCCAACAATGGTGCCTAAGGCTGGGTCGACCATATGAACCCGACCATCTGTCAGCTCTGAGTACGAAGCATGGGTCGGCTGGGCTCACTTATGGTGGTGCCCGAGGTTGGGTCGCTTAAACGACGAGGCATGGTCCACTCACTGTCCGAGGCTGGCTCGAAATGGCGATGAATCAGACTTGGTGGCATGGTCGGCAACCTGGTTTGTTGCGGAGAGAGCAGACGCCTGGGCTCGTGGGTTGGCGATCGTCGAAGCGACAAGTTTGCCGAAAAGAGCCTGGGCGTTCGAGGAGGGCTCGGTGACTCATAGTCTGAGTAAGGCTCGGTCACTGGCAGTGACAAGGCGAGGTCGGAGCTAGCGAGGCCTCTGGAGGGAGCTTGCCGGGATGCTGGTTCACCAACGAGGTGAGGCCGGGAATCTGAAGGGAGTTCGCCGCCATGTCTGCTGGCGCTGGAGGGCTTGCTCATCCTCTTCACTTCCATTTCTGAGGAGGGGTCCGACGACTTTGAGTGAGGCAGTCCGGCGAAGCTTGGCAGGCTTGGCGGACTTAGCAGGCAGGTTCGGTGAGTTTGACAGTCTCGGCGAGCTTGGCATACTCGGCGAATCTTGGGTCAAGTTCGGCGGGCTCGAGCCGGAGTCTACAAACAGCGACGAGTTTGAGGGGCGAGGTCTGGTGACCTTGATGCGAGGGTCAGTGTCGTCGGCGAGGAACTGGGAGCCCGTGCCTTCTTCTTGCCTCTCAATGAAAGCATCTTTTCTTTTTTTTTACTAGAGATATTTTCTCTGCTTTTTTACAACTACAGTGACAGTAGTCTCCTCGCATGGATTTGTTTTGCACACAGCCACGCCTCTTGCCAGTTGAGAATTTTTCTCTGATTCTTTCCCTGCATAGTCATATAAACTCAATGCATATACAAGCTTTAATCTATCTCTTTCTTTGACTTGGCTTAGTACACAAATAATTATGAAATTGCCCTTGGGGTTTTTTGGGGAATGATTGCTTCCTTTCCTCCCTTCATATTTCTTCCACCTCTTTCATGTAAAATTAAAAGTGAAGAGGAAATAAACAGAGAAATCACAGTCTTTTTGTTTATAAATCTTGTGTTTCTATGGATTGTTGAAGCAACTCATGTGTTTAATAATACTCATAAAATTTAGCATCTATTTAAATCACTAAATGTTGAATATTAGAAACTTTATTCTACAGGCTTGCCTTAAACAAAGAAAGTAGAAAAGCTAGGTAGCACGTGGTCCTAGATAAGCATAGGCTCACATGTTTTTTCAGATTTTCCTTAGAAGTGCCTACATAACAGCATATAAGGAAGCAACATAATATTTGCTTCTTTTAAAGAAAGGTCCCCTTCGTCAAAACCAAGATACAACCTTATTCAATTACTTCTATGTCAGATTTGTATATACTTATATGTTTATGACAAATATGAGTAGAAAAAAGAACAACTTATCTTGTGCAGTTGACTGAGGCGGTGGATCTGATTCAGTGTCGGTGAATGCAGATTTGTCGCTTTTTGCCTACCTCATGCATAAGATCCGTACGTAGGAGAATTATTTTCTAAATCCGGCGAAAGAAAACACCGATTTGGAGTACGCAGATCGCAACATAGTGGATCTAAGATTCATGATTGTAGATCTGTGCAGACCCGTTGGATAAATGTAAATCTGGCGAAAGCAAACATGATTTGGTATATGTACACGCAGATCGCCATGGATTAGACATGGGATCCATGAGTATAGATCTGTGCAGATCTAGTTCTGGTTGGTTGATGTATCGCCCGAACGCATGATCACCACCCGAACGTATGATCACCACCATACTGGATTTTGATTTTGTAAGAACGTTGTCGTTCCCACAGACGGCGCCAAACTGTTGAAGCATTTTTTGGATCTAACAGTCTCCGTTTGGTGTGATCTTCACGTTCTTCGAGGTGTCTTTAATCAACGACCTTCGGGCTCCTACAAAATAATAAGAGCGTCAAAGGGGTCTACGGGGAAGGCCCCGTAGACCCTCCGATGCTTAAGTTAGCAGTCGTATATAGGGTCAAAATGTAGCTGGAGCTAGCAATGTATTGAGAAATAATGACCGATCCCCCCTTTTTACCTCTGTCTTGAGTTCTCTTTTATAGGGTTTTATCTCTGTAACTGCTTCCTTGATCTTAACTGTTGAAGCATTTTTTGGATCTAACAGTCTCCGTTTGGTGTGATCTTCACGTTCTTCGAGGTGTCTTTAATCAACGACCTTCGGGCTCCTACAAAATAATAAGAGCGTCAAAGGGGTCTACGGGGAAGGCCCCGTAGACCCTCCGATGCTTAAGTTAGCAGTCGTATATAGGGTCAAAATGTAGCTGGAGCTAGCAATGTATTGAGAAATAATGACCGATCCCCCCTTTTTACCTCTGTCTTGAGTTCTCTTTTATAGGGTTTTATCTCTGTAACTGCTTCCTTGATCTTCTCCCTTCAGATGATTGAAGAATCATTTGAAATAGTGGGGAGATAATGTGAGGTAGTTGAGATAACGTAGGACCTTATGAGATAATGTAGGGTTGTTGAGAGATAGTGGGACCCATAGTGGATTTTATCCCCAACAACATAAATAATATTTACTTGTTGTAGAGATAAAAGAAAGCATATAGTACTTACAAAGGAAATCAATTATCAACCGTCCATCGCATAATCGACCTGATGGGTGATGGAACTAGGTACGTCCATTGGGAGGACCAAAATCGTGTCCAAGTCCCGCAGCAAAACCACCAGAATCAGAATTAGCTAGAGTCACCAAAGTTGAAGGTTACTGGATTTATTTTGCATTTAGAATGAACAAGGAGGGGAGGAGAGAAAGACACAAGTACTATAAAAACTATTTGGAGTGGAAAAAGAAGAAGCCTCCCTTCTTTTGCAACCATTTTCTTACTTAGAAGTGAATACCTGATCAATGCTAAGTCTGGCTCTTAATAATCTATCCTTGAGGGCATAGGACGATTCTTTCGCCATCCGATGCGTTAATTTACCTACTAAAATATTGCCCGTCTCCACCTATGACGCCTTTGTGATACGTTTCTTATTTATTTTTATTAGGTTTACTAATAAGTAACAACTAACCATTGTTAAGAAAAATTTAGAATATGTAGTAATTACTCAAGGGTCGGGGCTCTTTTGTAGCTTTGGAAAAATAATAACAAATAAATAATTAAGGGAGGTTAGATGTCCAAAATGTGATGCTTGACCAATGGTCATTACATAAAAGGCTTATGTTCTCTGTATTGTGCGCACAAAACATAAATCGAAGCCTTGTTTGGAAGTAAATTTGTTCTTGTTTTTGTTTTTAGTACAAATTCATATGCAAATTTAGGATTATGTTAAATGAAAAAAAAAAAAAAAAAAATCAAAAAAATTTTATTACCCTCTTCTTTTTTTCCACAAAATTCATACTCGATACAAACTCAAAACATCTCTAATGGGTTTTTGAAATTTAGAAAATCCATATTTGAGACGTGTGACACCATAACTTACATCCTGAAAAAAATAATAATAATAATAAAAAAAAAAAATAATGCCGAATCAACAATTAGTAAATTTATGAGGGGACAATGCAACGTTAATGTATGAGCATGAATAAGTTAAAGGTGGAAATCTTGGTTAATATAAGTTTTTTACTCCAAGAGTTACAAGCTCAAACAAACAGGCAAACAGCCTTTAACTTTCTCCAAAATGATTTTGTGTTGTAAGATGTTTCGAAGGGTCAATTTCGGTATAGGTCTTATATAAATTTAGAAAATAATAAAGAATAGTGGAATACATTTGCTTGCAATGACAACGGCATGTACGCTAGAATTATATCATCTAACAATAAATATTAATTTAATAAATTAGATGAGGAAAACTTTATTCATTTACTTTGGGGTTGAGTAACTTTTGCATGATATATTATGATGTCTTTGTTTAAATTAAGTTAGAACATACATTATATATATATATCCCCTTAATTGGAGAGCCCAATTACCGACCGCCTTATAGAGAAAAATATTATGAACGACCATCAATACAATCGTTCAAAGGAATTAGAAAACTATTGGAGGGCCTAGCTACCGATAGGCTTCCCTATGACCAGCTACCGAAAAGCCTAAAAGGTTTGATGGCCCACAACCTAGACAACCAATAAGGATCTGAGTGCACTATTTGTAAGATATAACATCAAATAACTTATTCGCTCAACTAATTATAGTTTTTACTAAAAGAGTTTGTGTGCTCGTCCAACTTAACCATAAAAAGATTAAGTTTTAGTTGCCAGAATCAAGACGTAGATCAAGGGAAATGGAATTATTGGAGGGTCTAACTAATAACAATCCACCAAAGAGTTCAAAAAGTCTGACAAGCTACAACTCAAACAACCAGCAAAGATTCGAGTGCATATCTTTTAAGATAGAACGTCCAATAACTAACAAAAAATGATAAGGATATCAAATCTTTTACTAAGACATGAATATTAAAATGATGTGAAATTTATTTATTAGAAGAAAAAAAAATCAACACAATTAATCAAGAGAAATACCACGGATACCAATGAATAAGATACCCATCACTTAGTAAAAAATTTAGAACCCTTAACATTTTTCTTAACTAATTATTCATTATATCAATTCAACTAATTATAATTTTTACTAGAAGAGTTTGTGTTTCTGTTCCGCTGAACCCCAAATAAAAATTATTTGATGGAATAAAAAGATGAAAAGATTTTTGAATTTTTATTTATTTATTTGTAAAAGAAGTAAATAATATTATTTGGCTTTCTCAAATAAAAGTTAAAAGTGACAAAAAAGATGGAAATCTGTCAGACAGCTGTACGACCATCCCAGCCACTGATGGCTGAGAACGATCCTCTACTGCATCAATGGCCCAAGGACCACGACGCTGTCACTCACGCTCTGATCGCACGGCCATGGTTCATCAACCAGATTTAGGTTCCTGTCTCCTTAGAACTCAAGGATACAGAGGTACGAGCCTATAGAACAGATCCTGTTCAAGTAAGGTCGTACCCTTCTAAGCAAGAATGGTGCTCTATAAATAGCTTTTCTATTTCGTAACTTTTCGATGTGGGACGCGAGGCTTCGTTAGGTTTGTCATTTAGGTTACTGTAAAGCACTATGCGTGCACGGTGCATCCCCTATATATATATATATTACTATAAATCGGCTTTGTGCATCTCAAGTGATGGATCTTTTCTATAGCTTTGGAAAAATAGTAAGGAATAAATAATTAAGAGAGGTTAGCATACTAATTAAATATATTTTCTTTTATTAGTTTAATATTTTAGAACAAGCGGGAATTTAACATTGTATTAAAACATAAGTTTTGAAATGTATTAACCTTCACTTATACATGTGAGGAAGAATGTTGAATATTAATTAAATGATTAAATTTATTATTTCTTATTACCTTAAAGTTTTGAGAGAAGTGGCAATCTAAATACATGTCCAAGATGCGATGCTTAACCGATGGTTATATATAAGGCTAACGTCCTTACGTCTTGTGTGCAAAAATTGAGAATGTCACATTAACAATTGAAAACGTATGACATCTTAGATTGCGTCCTGTATACATAAACCTAAGCTAAACTAACAACTAGTAAATTTGTGAGGGGCCAATGCAATGTTAATGTATAATCTAAGTTTTTTCCTTTTTTATTTTTTTTCTCTAGAGTTACAGCTAACAAGGTCTTTGATAAAGAGATTCCAACAAATAGGCCTTTTACTTTCTCCAAATGATTTTGTGTTGTAGGATGTTTCTAAGGGTCAATTTCCGTAGATCTTAAATTTAGAAAATAATAAGAAGAGTGGAATAAATTGAGCGTTGTTATTACTTGCAAATAACCACCGCCTCATCTCCTCCTATAGGTATTTCTTTTATATATATATATATATATTAGGTTTAATTACCTTTTGCCCCTATGAAGTACGGCACCTTGACACTTTCTCCCCATGAACTACCAACTATGATACTTGACTCCATCAAACTACTATCTTATAACAAAAAGCCATCTTCTGTCAGTCAAAAGGGTTAAAATTGACGGTCAACGGTCATGTGCAAATCATGTCTCATTTTAAATTTTTTTCTTCCACTTTTGCCCTCATTTTAAATTGTTTTCTTGTATTGGATTAGGGTTTAGAAGGGTATAAGTGTAATTTTCTCGGTTTGAAGTGAGGGCAAAAGTTGAAGAAAAAATTTTAAATTGAAGACGTATGACATCCTAGATTGCATCATGTATACATAAACCTAAGCTGAATCAACAATTAGTAAATTTGTGAGCGGCCAATGCAACGTTAATGTATAATCTAAGGCTTTTTTTTTTTTTTTTTTTCTAGATTTACAGCTAATGAAGTCTTTGATAAACAGATTCCAACAAATAGGCCTTTTACTTTCTCCAAATGATTTTGTGTTGTAGGATGTTTCTAAGGGTCAATTTCCGTAGATTTTAAATGTAGAAAATAATAAGAAGAGTAGAATAAATCGAGCGTTGTTATTACTTGCAAGTAACCACTGCCACAGCTCCTCCTATAGATAGATCTTTCTTTTAAAAAATATATATATAAATATTAATTTAATAAATTGAGTTAGAATAAAACCTTATTCGCCACTTTTGGGTTGAGTAACTTTTGGCAGAGATTATAATGTAATTGTTCAAATTAGGTCACAACATATGTTTTAAGGAATTTTTTTTTTCTTGACAAGTAAAAACCAAAGAAGAAAATCTAAAAACCTTGACCTTTGAAAAACTAGAAACCCTAAACCCTGCTCAATTTTTTATTAAAAAAAAAAAAAAAAAAGGTCATATTATTAAGTATAATGAATTTTGGGTTGGGTGACACTATGCCTAAAATTTAATTCACCGTTTGTTTTTATTATTGATTTTTTAAAAGATTGATTGAATTATTTATTCTTATTATTGAATATCAAACAAGTGATAGGCGATAGCTACTTGGATTATTTATTTATTCTTGTGTAGAACTATGCACCATTTGATTTCTTGTGAACCAAAAAAGATCCATATATAGTTATAATTATATGGCAATTATTTGAAAATTGTAAGCCTCCCTTTTGGAAATAGAAAGGAATCTAGAATAGACTTGACCCAACTGGAAGTATGATAAGTTTCAAATGCTTCCATATTATTCTACAAATTAATAGGTTTCCTACAAACTGGTTTGTAGTTATTATAGTTATTAACCATGTGACAACCTAAGAAAACATGATGTGACATTTTCATATTAGAATTACAGATAGGGCATAACCATGGCACCATGCTTCAGGATCAACAGAAGGAATCATTCTAGCTAGCTTTGCTTTTGTTGGGAGAATGTCCCAATCAATCAATTTTCCAAAGAAGATGTTTTAATCTATGTTGAATCTGGAGGCTCCACAAATTCCTCCAATCTACTACAAGAAGAGGCCCGGCTGATTTTGATCTTGGTTCATTTTTATGTAGGACGAGAAAGTCATACCAACGGGTCTCTCATTGGTACCGTGCGTGCCGTCGGACTCTTAGGGTTGAAAGGTATACTATCGAGTATTGTGGCTAAAGATGACCAATGTTGTTGGAACAATCGGCAAGGAACATCTAAACAATTGACACACAAGATTCTCTTCCACGCCACTTCTACGTTACTTGGCTACTTCGCGAGCCGGAATCTCACCCATGGGGAATGAATGATGGCAAGTGAAGGAATGTGGGATAAACCCCACTATAGAGACCATTATAATGGAGGAACCAGCGGTGACTTGTTAAGATCAAACCATTATAAAAGGCAACCTATAATGGATTTTAATACACTTCAAAAAACTTGTCCTATTTATTTTTTATTTCAAGTTATTTTTTAAGTATATACTGACTTAATCGTAGAGTCATTTCCTGTCAATCCACATTGACAAGCACGATCAATCACTATGCATGCCTTTAAGTAAACAACTTAAAACACGTCACGTCAACTTGTGTGAAATATGTGTACAGAGTAACATTAATTACTTTTATGATATATAGTATGTCATTGATATAAATAATTAATTTATAAACTTAAATTATAATATTAGCTTTGACTTGGATCCTGTTCTAGTTGGACTTAAACCCATTGGGATTGAGAAACATATCCTATAACCGGATACAAGAGACACATGCCAATCTCATCGATTTAATCCAATTTCAACTAGAACCGGACCTATAATAATAATATGGAGTGATTGACAATTACTACTCATATTGACACATAGTACTCAACAATTTTAACCTTAATTATATGACACATTCATGATAACGTGTCTCATTGTCATGAAAATTTTGAGTCCCAAATAGGTTAGGGATTACAAAAGTAGGTAAAGGCAATTGGTGGAGTAGAGTAATGAGTAGAGAGTATTTTGGATGCAACAATTGCATTGGCAGCTTCTGTGTAGTGAGTTCCATCCCAGCTTATGTACTTTAATTCTTCATTGCACACATTAAAACGTGTTTGGCCGCACGTAATATTGGGATTATAATTGTAGGGTGGCCCTCCATACCCACAACATGCCATTAACGGATTCGCAAATCCTGCAAAATGAACCATTCATCCATACCATAACATGAAACTTTGGAATTCATAATATAAATTACTATAGGAAAAAATTGATTTACCCTCTTAAATTACCATGCATTTTTTAATGCCCTTTAAATTTCAGAAATTTGTAATGCCGGGTTCTAATCTTTCAATCCCTTTTAATTAACCATTCCGTCAGGATTTTTTGTTGAATCCCCACAGAGGAAACAAAAATGACGAAGATATCCCTTTAAAAAAGTATGTGAAGTTTTCCCACATATATATCACATACTCTAAAGACTGATGCTAGCTTAAAGGAAAACTTTGTGATAACAGAATGAGATGTATGTCATCATACCATAAGCAGCAGAATTGGCAATGAGATCGTATTTGATGGCATAAACATCAACGTAGACAATCATGGCATTCATCATTTCAGATCTGAGGTCATCACACATAGCTTGCAATTGGATGTTGAATGATTTTGCAGCATTGTTCAGAAACTCAAGGCATCCATGCTTATCAAAATCACTAGCGTTTGTGCCTCTCATTGCAACTTGTTGGGGAAGACAACCAAGTGGCCCGGTGTTGTGCACCCAGAAATTCTTCCCACCATTTTGGTATATACTCTATATTTGGATTCACAAGAAATAACAAAACACAACCCGTTTAAGTTTTCTTTCAAATTGGGTCGCGCACGAAAGAAAATTTTCAAACTCGGTATATTAAATTGATATCATATATCCTTAGAACATGTGATTCTCACATGTATTTTTTATAAGATAGTCAAACTGATATGTATCTTTAGAGCATGTTAGTTTAATAATATGTGTCCTTAGAACATGTCAATTTAAAATATTGAGTTGAAGAAATTTTCTTCAACCCAATTGACCCTATCTGTCTCGGTGGAAAATGTTTTCTGACAAAGGTTTTTTCTATTTTCTAGTCTTTGGCACGGCATAAAATATTAGTCGACTTAAAAATATTTTTCAATTGATCAAGAAAAATAACCTTCATGAGGCGTAAAATGATTTACGCTTCTCATTTGCATAAACTATTTTTCATTGTTCTCTCAAAACCCAGGCAGGCAATTGTAAGAGGACCCCATATGGGGCCTACGTGCCCGAACATGCCCTCTCACAATTGCTTACCCAAATTGCAAGCAATTGCAATGAATCTCGATCCCACCCCCAAAAACCTTTTATTCGCACACACACTCTTCCTTCGCAGCTCTTTTTCGTTGTCTCTTTTTCTTGCAACTCTTCAGATTATATGAAAGTATAATAAACATTTGGTGACGAGCCAAACACTAAAAAATGTTTTTTGAATCATTTTTCAGGGTTGCAAACAAACAGTAAAAAATAGCTACGTTTTCCGACGAAAAATAGCTTTGCACCAAAACATACGAGGCTGAAAATCTGAGAAAACATTGGCATGAGAAAATGTGCCCTTTAATTAAATGTGAAACTCAACTCACTCATATGGCATTTTTTATTTCGTTGATGAAGGAGGGAATTCTTTGGATAACTTGTTCATATGAGAAATAAAAGAATGAACCCGCAAGATCATTTTGTCCCATGTCAATCATGTAAAGTGCATTCTTGAATTCCTCCTTGTTAACCAAACCTTTGTAACCTAAATGAAGATTTTGCATTAGACATTTCCATTAATTCATCAAAAATTGAAAGAGAAATATCTATTTTGGTCCCTGAAAAACATGAAATTTTAATTTAAAAGGCTATAATCAAGTCTCCAATTAATTCAAAAAGTTGTATAACCACGTGAAAAATGAACTCATTATAATTAAGGTAATATTAGGTCGTTAGCTTAGCTTATAAATTAAAAAAAAAAAAAAAAAAAAAAATCTATGTATTTCATCTATAAAGCATTATTGGGCATAAATTAGAAGATATCTCTCCCCTAATTTTTTTTTTAGGTTTCTGTTGTTGAGGTTTTCTATTTCACTTAGGCAAATATAGCTTGCGTATTCTAGTATATTATTATTTTATGTTCTAACATGTTTATAAAAAAAAAATAATAATAATGAATTGAAGACTTGGTTAAAACTTTGAGTATTAGTGATGAAATTAAAATTACCTCTCTTTTTCAATGACCAAAATAGGCATTTACCAGTGGTTATTATTTAACTTGAAAATGTACCTTTTGATATTAGTTCTAAGGAGCGAGCTCGAAAACGAAGAAACTGAAGAACTTGAACCTTCAAGCTGAAAGGAATCAAGCCAGGTAAAGTAGATGCACCACTTACAGCAAAGTTAGCTCCATTTGTGAAATTTGGCCCCAACGATTCTAGGTATGGTGTCAAATAACCGGTTTTCAAACTTGCATGCGCCTGTAAAACAAGCAAATTAACCACTTAACAGATTTGGTTTGAGTCTAATTTCAATTCATTGGACGAGGCCATGTGTCTTTTGTGTCTTGTTACATGACACATGACACATGTTTCGGTTCCAACGGGCTCACATCCAACTAAAACTAGACTCAAGCCAAACCCAAACTTAACCGATTGCTCGACTTCTACATTTTTTTTTTTTTTTGTGTGTAACATAAATAATATTTACTTGTTGTCGAGATAAAAGAAAGCATGAGATACTTACAAAGGAAATCAATTATCAACCGTCCATCGCATAATCGACCTGATGGGTGATGGAAGTAGGTACGTCCATTGGGAGGACCAAAATCGTGTCCAATTCCCGCAGCAAAACCACCAGAATCAGAACTAGTCACCAAAGTTGAAGATGACTGGATTTTTGTTGCATTTAGAATGAACAAGGAGGGAAGGAGAGAAAGACAGAAGTACTATAAAAACTATTTGGAGAGGAAAAAGAAGAAGCCTCCCTTCTTTTGCAGCCATTTTCTTCCTTAGAAGTAAATACCTGATCAATGCTAAGCATGGCTCTTAATAATCTATCCTCAAGGGCATAGGACGATTCTTTCGACATCCGATGTGTTAATTTACCTACTAAAATATTGCCCGTCTCTACCAATGACCCCTTTGTTCTACTTTTTGTATATTATTATTATATTAGGTTTACTAGTAAGTAACAACACTGGTTAAGGAAAAGGTAAAGTAGTAATTGCTCAAGGGTTGTGGCTCTTTTCTAGCTTTGAAAAAATAGAAAGGAATAAATAATTAAGGGAGGATAGGTGTCCAAGATGTGATGTTTGACCAATGATTACCGCTCACATATCTTGTCCTTTGTGCATACGACGTAAATTGAGAATGTTACATTAATAATTGAGGACGTTTCGGCCAAATCTAGGGCTTGGAGTTGAAGGAACTTAGCTTGGATGACTTGTTCCTCGCCTTAGGGTCAAAAAAAATAAAAACTATTGAAGACAAGAGTGAGGTACAACAAGGCTGTCGAGTTTGAATAATTCTTAGATAGAAGTCATTGTGAGATTGCGAAAAATAAGATTTTCTTTATTTCAAGTTAAACAAATATAAATAATTTTATGGTCCATATTAGATTTTGTAACATCTAATGGTATACAGGATGTTACATCATTTAATACATAGGTAACGTATAACGCATTGTTAGATGTTGTGAATTTTAATTTAAACCATGAAATAGTAAAAGTGAAATAAAGATAATTCAAAATGAGAGTTTTATATTAATAATTAAGAACGAGTGATAGTTCAGCTAGCTTATGCATCTTGTGTTCACAAACCAAAGCCGAATCAACAATTAGTAAAGATAAGCAAATTCCAAAAACGGCCCTTCACTTTCTTCGAATGAATTTATGTTTTAGGACGTTTGAAGCGCCAATTTCCGTTCGTCTAAAATAATGATGAAAAGTGAAAAGGGCAAAAGTGCAAAGCAATTTCGAATTGAAAAAAAAATAACAGAAAACAAAAAAATTGGAAATCTGTCAGACAGCTGTACGACCATCCCAGCCACTGATGGCTGAGAACGATCCTCTACTGCATCAATGGCCCAAAGACCACGACACTGTCACTCACGCTCTGATCGCACGGCCATGGTTCATCAACCAGATTTAGGTTCCTGTCTCCTTAGAACTCAAGGATACAGAGGTACGAGCCTATAGAACAGATCCTGTTCAAGTAAGGTCGTACCCTTTCAAGCAAGAATGGCGCTATATAAATAGCTTTTCTATTTCGTAACTTTTCGATGTGGGACGCGTGCGCTTCGTTAGTTTTCCTTTTGTCATTTAGGTTACTGTATGCTGTGTGCGTATATCGCATATCTCATCTACATAGGTATTCTTGTGGGCTCTAGCTACAAGGAATTTGTGCTTCGTACTCTCTGCACTTGGGAAGCACATTATGTAGCTTTTTGGAAAAATAGTAAGTAATAAATAATTAAGAACGGTTAATATATTAATTCAATAATTAAATTTATTATTATGTTTTATCGGTTTAAGCTTTTACCTTTTGGAACGAACATAGTATTAAAGCAGAGATTTTGAATTTAAATTATGTTTTTGTAATTTATTTTTAATTTAAATTAAATATTTCACATATTAGACATCACTTATTAAGGGAGAATTTAAGTCTACATATAAGAGAAAGTGTTATAATATTAGCAAAATTATTAAATTTATAATTTCTTATCGTCTTAAAGTTTTGAGAGAACTGAGAAACGATAATTTAACAAAAGATGATAGATGTCTAAGATGTGATTTTTGATCAATGGTTACGTATAATGACTTTTGGATTGGGTGACACTACTTTATTTCACCATTTGTTTTGATTATTGATTTTTGTTAAGATCATTTAGATTATTTATTCTTATTATTGAACACCAAATCGGTGATAGCTACTGGTTGGTTTGTCTTGAAACTTTCACTGCTTTTCAAGAAGGAACTTGACCCAGATTAAGAGTGTGTTTCACGTTACGATTTTATAGATAAAAAATGTGATTTTAAATTAAATCACATAAGATAAATTGTTCGAGATTGCATTTTTGAAAACGGAAAATTTTAAAGGCTAAATTGCGATTTTGTCAAACATTTAATGGTATTTTTAAAAATCACTTTTTAAATTGCACATTTTTAAATCGCAAACCTAAACAAAAGCAAAATGTCTCCAACATAAACAACCGCATCAAAATTCACCTTCAAATATCATGAGGATGAGGCTTTAATTGATACCCTTCAGAATAATCATATTTCCCCCAAGCCTGCTTGTGAGAATTCACGATCATCCTTATTTGCTTTAGGGCCTGTTTGAGATTGCGTCTGAAGGATCTAAAAGTGCGTTTAACACTCAAAACGTACTAATTTGATAAAAAAAAAAAAAAAATTAAAAGCGCTTTTAGGGTTCAAAAAATCTAAAAATGACAAATAAGCACTTTTCGCAAAAAATGAAGTTTTTGCCAAAAAAAATATTTTTTGACTTAAAAATTCTATTTATCAAATACAATTCCAAACAGACTCTTAGAAGATAAATGTACATTCACTTGTGTGGAAGTATGCAGTATGCACCACTTGATTCCATGCATGTGAACCAAATAAATTAATAAATTAGAAATAGAATGGAATTTAAAGGGATCTAGAATAGCCTTGATTGAAGCAACAGACAATATATAACAATTTTCAGAATTTGATTTACAGTTGGAATCAAAGAGAAGCCTCAATTTGTCTTGAATTATAATAAAACAATAAAACAATGGAAAGAACCGCATATGGGCTTCAAAGAATGGAAAGGCCGGAGTCGTTCGGCCCAATGTGGGGTTTACTTTTGAGAATCCACAAAACACGTGGATGATGAAAAACTGATAATGCGGTGAGCGTGGATCGAACACGCGACCTTCAGATCTTCAGTCTGACGCTCTCCCAACTGAGCTATCCCCGCTTGTAGATGTTCACTGTATATAAAATTAAAACTTTAAACTCGTTAGTTCTTTCAAGTGAGGTTTCCACATGAAGAATTGCTCTTCTACCCAAGTTTTTTAATGAAACAACACTCTCGTTTTATATTGTTAAGGCTGAATTTTCAAAACCAAAAGTAAAGCTCCCATCCTCAAACACAATGATTTGGTCATGGATACATTGGATAGGAGAAAAAACCAAGAAAAAACAACAAACAAACAAACAAACAAAACAAAGCTAATGGTGATTTCTTATAGAAAATTATATCCTTGATAGAGTCTAGTGATGGTTGTTAAATACAAAAATGATGCCCTAGTTTTTGTATCTATTAGTATATTTTCCTCTTTCTGTATTGCTTAGTATATGTGTTTGTGTATATATATACATATATGTCAAATTCGGTTCGGGTATAAATTCATTTGAAACTAGACTTGTTAATTTGGAACATGTGTTCCTTCTATTTCAAATCTTGTATATGCATACAACAATTGGTTGCATAACTTACATAGACGCATCGCCACAACAGACAGGCCATAATACACGCATGATTGTTAAAACTATGAATCACATAGTATGATCCTACGACCCTAAAACTCTCACATGATTCAGATCACATGAAAAAGAGCAATAGCATTTTTCATACTCATTTCACATCAATTGACGTGACATGTAATAGCTTTTCTCAAACCACTTAAAATATGTCATGTTAGCCAATGTAAAATGGTCATGAAGAATTAAAAAATTGCTGATTGGTGGGATCGGGATAGGGTCTAGATCCGAATCATGAGATAGGGGCACTTAGAGCCAACTCAATATATTTTGGGGCCTTAAGCAAAACTTTTAAGTGGAGTGATCCAACTGAGGTGGTCCAGTCACCTCTTAATTTTTATAATTATTTTTATTAATTGGACAGATGTCTTGTTTATGTCCTCAGGATCTCTCGGCTATTAACTGGATATTCTCCAATCCAATATGAACTAGAAATGATCCTATTCCTAATTAAATTGAAGGTCTTTTTAAAATTATTTATTTACCATGATTAGAAGCCTTAATTAAAGAATATAGATGGTAATAATAGCTTAAAATTTTTGTATTAATTTTTTTTTAATTGGGAACCTTATTAAATTGGGGGCACTAGGCGGCCTAACCCGCCTTAAGGGTTGGGCCGGCCATTTAGAGAAGATCCCACCGGATCCACAATTTATAATACCTTGTGGGCTACTTTAACGTTGTTGGGTTTCTAAATCTTTTTAGGCTGAAATTATAAAGATAGGCGCAATACGGTTTTATTAAAAGCAAAGACCCCTCCCCACGATCCCCAAATAGACAGTTCTTCTACTCTTCGCTTCGCGATAGCTTCTCCTCCAAGGTAATGTCTTTCTTCTTCTTCTTCTTCTTCTTTTCAGCTTTGCTCTCTCAGTGGGTGCTTTGTTCTTGTTCTCTTTTTCCTGTTTCCTTATCTTTATGGCTGAATCATCCTGTGTATGTAAATGGGTGTGCTTTGCTTTTGGGTGTGGAAGTTCAACCTTAATAGGATTCAAGAGAGAGTCTGATTCTTTAGAAAAGCAGGTAGACTAATTGATCGACACACGATGATGATCTGTATATAATCCTTTTGCTGGGCTTTTCAATTCCTATACATCTTAGAGTTTGTTATCTTAATTTTCTGGATTTCCTCAAAATGGTGGAAAAATCACAACTATGTTCGGTTGAGCCCCAACATCTATCTCTTTCTCTAATGGCAGACTGTACCCCTCTCCCATCCCCACAGATAAATACAGAAAACCCACTTCATCTCTCTTCATTTCTCCAAGGTTCACTAATTTTACTCAAAAATAGTTCTTTGAACCGATCGAGTATGTGATGAACCCAACTTCCATACACAATAGTAAGTCATGTCCCTTTTGGTCTGAAAGAAACATGCCCAGAAACTCAGAACCGGAAACCAAACACCATTGGGCCAATTTGGACTATGAGTGCTCTGCATGGGCGGAACTATCATTTATAGTTTGGGGGGCAAAAAAAATAAAAATAAATAAATTAAATTGAGGGGCATATTCTTTTTTTTAAAAAAAAAATTTAAGGGCATTTTTTAAAAATTTTGGAGAAACACCCCAAGCCCCCATGTATTTGCACCCTAGTGCTTTCAATGAAGAGAAAATTAATTCGAAACCATCTAAACCTAAAATCTGAATGGTTCTATTTGGTTCCTCCACTGTCTTCCTATAGCTAAAAATAATACACGTATGATTTTTCAACCTTAATAGTTGTGGTTATTTTGGCTGGGCTTTTCTCCTTGGAATACATCCTTTTGCTGCCATTTCCAATTGAGTTGTAGACAGGAAGCTTTGACTCCGGATTTTTATTTATTTATTTTTTAGATCTTTTGGCTTAAATTTGATTTGTGCTATTAAGTGTACAAAATCGACTATGTGGGACTTATTTGAAGATCAATGAAATTGACCAGATATAGTCATATGGGACATAGATACCATACCGAATGACCTTGAGAGGTTGAACATGCCCGATGGAATTAATAAAGCATTGCAAATTTGTATCAATTAACGGTATAATGTTGGTTTATACTTCTTTTTAGACTTGTTTGAGTAGGTTGTTAATATATGTAAGGATATTTCCAAGTAACTTTACATCTTTTCTTGGATTTATATTAACACCTTGAGAAATTTTATAGCATAAATGATGACTATTTTATTACAAAACAACTCAAGTTAACTGCCCAACAGCATGATTGTTCTGTACTTATCTTTTGGTACGCAATAGTTACTTGGGTAGTCAACACTTATAACACCAAAAATTTTAGTCTACATGCACTGATGCTTCAACTGTCACTGATTCACATGTGGAGAGTAATAACAGCTTAAAATTCCTAATTTCTATGTGTTATCTCTTTGTGCTTCCTTTTTGTGTTAAGAAGGTTAATTTATTGAATCATTTTAACAACGTAAGTGCAAAAAAATACAGCTTTTGAGATTGTGGGATCACACAGTTTTACTAGCTACATGATGGATGGTTTGTGCTTACATACAAAACAAGAAAGCATCATTGTAGTGACTGATATTATTTTATTGACATTGGATTTTCCAAGTTTAAGATAGGGACTCCACTCTGTACATGCTCACTTTTTTATTCCTTGTACCATTCTTAAGATTTATTGTTCTTTTCATTGCAAGTTTGCAACATTGTTCTCTTTTGACTAATTTTCTCTTTGTTTCAGTGTGATATAAAATGTCTCGAAGGTATGATAGCCGCACAACGATATTCTCTCCAGAAGGTCGTCTCTACCAAGTTGAATATGCAATGGAGGCCATTGGAAATGCTGGAACTGCAATAGGGATTTTATCCAAGGATGGAGTTGTCTTGGTTGGTGAAAAGAAGGTCACTTCCAAGCTCCTTCAAACCTCAACATCAACTGAAAAGATGTATAAGATTGATGACCATGTAGCGTGTGCTGTCGCTGGAATAATGTCAGATGCCAACATCCTTATCAACACGGCTAGAGTCCAAGCCCAGCGTTATACTTTTGCTTACCAAGAGCCAATGCCTGTTGAGCAGCTTGTCCAATCTCTCTGTGACACCAAGCAAGGTTACACACAGTTTGGTGGGCTCCGTCCATTTGGTGTTTCATTTCTTTTTGCAGGTTGGGACAAAAATTTTGGTTTCCAGCTTTACATGAGTGACCCAAGTGGAAACTATGGTGGTTGGAAGGCTGCAGCGATTGGGGCAAACAACCAGGCAGCACAGTCGATGCTGAAGCAGGATTACAAGGATGAAATCACAAGAGAAGAAGCAGTTGAGCTTGCACTGAAAGTGCTCAGTAAGACAATGGACAGCACCAGTCTTACTTCAGATAAGCTAGAATTGGCTGAAGTCTTCGTCTTGCCTTCTGGAAAAGTGAAGTACCAGGTATGCCCACCAGAGTCCGTAAGCAAGTTGTTAGTGAAGTTGGGAATGACCCAACCTGCTGCCGCTGAGATATGAATTGCGTTTCTGTATTTTTTTTAGATATGAATTTCAGGACTTATTGGCACATGTTGCTGTTTGTGTTTAACGTTGTAAAACCAGATTATGGATTCTTCCTCTAGTACAATTGATCGTTTATTTGATCGTCTATGTTTGACTAAATTCTAAATATATGAGCTTGATTTGGACTAGAAATACTAAATGAGTGGACTTGTCTAGCTTCCATTGCAGCATTTCTAGGATGCTGCACAATATGCTAATGGTGTAACAGCACTACCAAATGCTGTTGAAAGATTATGTCAGGCTTGAGGGGATGCTTAAGCACCATTAACTTTTCTTAATATATACAAACAGCATTTTGCCCTATCGGAAATTTTTAACTTGAAAAGGTTCTAATTACAGATGGGACTTGTTCTGGCTATCTAGTTGCTACCTCATGCATTTTATAAAGACGTATTGTTTATAGCTATTTTGTGTTAATTTCGAAACTAGGATGCCAGATTGAGTCCCATATTTTGTCACCTTAAGCTTTGCAGCCACGGATGTTCTCAAGGAAATTCCAAGTGAATGGGAACCCAAGGGATTCTACATTAATGGGAATTGGTTAGGACCATTCCACTGTTTGTTCGCAGGCTAAACCCAACTGACCTAAATTTCAATCCCCCTTCCTAGTCTTCTAGAATTGGCAGATTGATTCAAATGGGGCAATTTGTACTCGCGTGTCGGGTTTAGTTTGTGTTGATGCATGACTATATATGTTAATCTTAATTCAGACATTTTAATAATAGGAGTTAAAACCCTTTAATTCTAACCCATTAATATTGTGTTGAGTTTGTATCAGGTTCATAGGTCGTATCAAAAAGTTAGCCCTAAGTATCATGTATCGAGATTGAATCGTGTTGAGGTATGAATAAAAGATTATATAAGTCAATTTTAGCCTGATTCATTTAATTAAATAGGTTAGGCTATTCAACATTGACCTAATCTGCTAATTTCTTGTTGAGTTCGTGTCGAATTCGTTAAGTTGTGGCAAATTTTATATCTTAAATTGACAACCACTATCGTAATCATTAAGTTCTCATTTTACTTTATCCACTGATTGTTGTATGAATGTGAATTGGTATCTCGGGTGGAAAAGGAGTCGACTGGTTTCCAACATTATTTGATCTCATAAACATGGAAGTGTCTTTTAGGAATTAATGTTACCACACGATGTACACCTTCAGTCTCTGCATCCTCAATAACATACCAATTCTCACAACAGACTATACGAGTTAGTTGGTTTTTGGAAGAATAGATGATCCTTCATCTTACTCAGGTTTCTCCTCCTTCAATTTTCTTGTTGTAATCAAATTTCATTGAAAGGATCGGCAAAGCAAATTTCCAAAAGTTCACATATTTACTAACAATTATGCTAAGCAAATTGTGTGTTCTGTTAATGAGGAAACCTTACCACTTGTCCCCATTATTTCTTTCTTTTCTTCGCAAATACAAAGGAAAAGGGGAAGGAAAAGAGAACATCAAATAAAAAACACAAAAGATGGGTGGGGCAACCCAACAAAAACCCCAGTACAATTAGAAAAGAAAGTTGCATAAAATAAAAAACACTTTCATCACCAATAGAGAAAGTAGATAAAACCCACTCGCTTGTTCCAAATCATTCCAACGCCTGCTTTACGTAGAAGATCAAAACTTTCATGCTTTTACATTAAACTTGAATGCCTCTTGTTCTTCATGGTGTCATTTCCGGGAGTTTTCAATGTCAATCACGAACCGGTACTTGACATCATTCTTTAGCAGCCTCTCAAGAGCTTCATTTGCATATTGAATGGGAACTACTTCGATTTGAGGATATATTTTGTGAACAGCACAGAAATTTAACATTTCTTGTATGTCTTTCGTACCTCCAACTCCACTTCCAGTAATGGTTCTCATTTCTGCCAAGAGGCCAATGCATGGAGTTAGTTCAATAGGCTGAAAATTTCAAAAACCTATGGAGTTGGAAATAGCTGTCAAAGTTTTCCTTCAACTAAGTTGAAAATAAACTGACATATCTCCTTAGAGTGTGATTTTCATGTGCATTGTTAACAAACCGAGTCAGAAGGATTTCCTTCGATTCAATTTGGTGAAAAAGTTGGTCCTTACCTGAATAAAGGCCCATAGGGTTGAACTTGAGTTCACCCGGTGCACACACTACGACCAGAACACCAGTAATCTTTAAGATTGATATGTATGGATCAAGTGGGTGTTGACCAGATGCTGTGTCAATTATAAAGTCAAGTGACTTAACTAGGGCCTGCAAAAAAAAAAAAAAAATGCCATCATCAACTTTAGTATTGCAAATGTGCTCCCAAGAAGACACAAGACACAAGACTTGTGTGTTTTACCGCCATCTCCTCTTGGTCAGATGAAATCACAAATTTGTCTGCACCAAGAAGACTCAGAGCTTCCTCTTTCTTGGATATGCTTGTGCTAAAAACTGTTACATTCAACCCAAAAGCTTTCCCAAACTTCACTGCCATGTGACCTAGACCACCAAGCCCAATCACTCCAAGAGATTTTCCAGCTTGATTCATCTTATGGCGCATCATAGGAGCATAAACAGTAATTCCAGCACAAAGGAAAGGGGCAGCTGAAGCCAATGGATAGCCGTCAGGAATAGTATAGCAGTACCTGCAGATTTAAGACCAAAACAAAACTAGTGAAAATTATTCCGTTTCTTCGTCATCTTCTCGATCGACATCAAAGACGCAATGAGTAATCGTCTCGTTTTCCCTTGTCGAGAACGGAACCAGAATTTTTTATTCAGAGGGCCAAAGTATGAATGAGGAATCAAATCGAACATTGTACGTGAAGGGTACGACATTATAAAGGACTTGCCTTTCATGGACAACAATGTAGTCGGAGTATCCTCCTTTGGTGATTGTACCATCCATATCAATGCCGTTAAAAGTGTAAACAGCTCCCTTTGCACAATGAACTTCTAGCTTTTTGTTACAAAACTCACAATCCCTGCAAGAGTTAATATAAGTTCCCACCCCAACATGGTCGCCAACTTTGAAACGATGGACGTTGGTGCCAACCTCTTTCACAATTCCCGCAATCTCATGTCTGGCATGCAATTAATCAATATTGATACATCAGTTTAATGAAATGTAAGATGTTACGATCCTAAGTATTTCAAACGGCTTAAGTACAATCTTAATCATGTGTATATAAATTTTTGAACACCTCCTTACAAGCCAATTTTTAATGATGAGATATACCTAATATTTGTATAATTTGATATTAGAACCAACAGCTTGTCTAGCATGGGATCCAATGCGTTGCAACTTTGTGGTTGAGTTACAAAGGAAGAGACTTATAGGCATGAGAGTAATTCTATTTGTCACCCTCATCTTCCCAAATCCTATGTTGTGTGGTTCCCCTAACTAAAAAACTTAATCTCCATGCACCAAATAGTATGCAGCACCATGCCATATAGGCTTTGGGAGAATGGGTGCGGGGGATGGGAGATGACATATAACATTACTCATAGGTTAGTAAAATGTCTTGGCACTATGTATAAGGAAGTATATTGTTAAATCATTGAATACCGATAGATGCAGAGTGGAGCCGCCAAAAAAAAAATAGCTATTATCAAATCAGTGTTAATAAAGTGGGCCGTTATGGGTGTCGAACTTAAGTGTCACACAGGTTAAGTACAATCTTAACCGATATATATACAAATAGACACCATCTCCTTACAAGCCAATTTTCAAGGCTAAAACATTTGTATCATAAGAATTACCAAGTATCAATTAACCAGTGCACATACCCAGGCACTAAGGATACTTGGAGTCTCCATGTTTGTTCCTGGTAAAAATCAAATCGCCATAACAAATGCCACAGTGGGTGATTTTTATAGAAACGTCGTCTCTTCCAACAGCCCTGCATAAAATTTTCCAACCCAGTTAATCAATCTTTTGACAGAAATATTTACTATTCTGCAGCAGAACAGTTGAGCAAGCAAATTCAATGGTTCTCTTAATCATGGCTTTTGAAGTTGGAATTAGGCAAATCGCATAATGGGTCATCAAGAAGAAAACCAATTAAACATACATATATACCTTCTGCTGAATTTGTAAGGTGAGAGAACTCCAGAAGAATCTTCTGCAGCCCATCCAAGGCAGTCTTCATTGGCAGTTGCAGAGCTCATTATTGTTTTCTTAGAACAATATATAAGAGCTAAACAAATAATAAAAGAAAATCATCAACATTCTATCTATCATCCACTTCAAAGTAAATTGAACTGAGAACCCATTTCATGATCTGGATTAGATTTCAAAAATGCAGTGCAATTTGAAAGTTAATAGAAAAAAAAATGATGGCTCACCAAGAATACAGTGTGACAGAGAGAATCTATGATATATATGTACTAATATAGTAGTATGCTAAGTTGCTATTTATAGTATAAAAGATGAACAACATCCACGTATGCTGTGACCTCCAATTGAGAAGCTTTTATTTATTTATTCAAAACTTGCCATGATTGCCGCCATATGCTGTCGTGACATAAGGGACGGCTCAATGTGTTTTGGGGCCTTAAGCAAAACTTTGAAATGATGCCTTATTTTTTTTTAAAGTAAAGTAAAAAAAATTTAAAAATTTAAAAATTTAAATTTAAATTTTAAATTTTAAATTTAAATTTAAAAATTTAAAAACTTATTTTAATATTATAATTATATTTTTATTTAAAAATCATTATTCTCGCTTTTGGGATGAAAAATTACTGATTAAGTTTTTATATTTAAGATTTTATAACATCCTTTTTTTTCAATTGATAATATACCTAATCCATTTAATCTCTCTTGTGACATTGTTGATCTTAGGTAGGATTTTATCAATTTTAATAGTGAAAAACTTCTTTTTGCAGAAGCAAATGTAACTTGTATTGTCAATAAAATTATATAAGCGATACATGCATTTGGAAAAGAATCAAGTCTTTTTACATAATTTAATATGTCAATTGGAGCACTTTCTTCTATTTGTAAAATTTCTTTTAAAACTTTTAGTTCCGAAAATAAATCTAATCCATTGATATCATGTTTTAGGAAACCTTCTAGATTAAGACATGTATTTTGCAAACTATCATCATCTAGTGATTTTAATTTCTTAAAATTAAATAAAAAACCAAAAATATTTTCGTATATTTGAAATTGTTCAAACCTACTTTGAATTGAAGAAATAGCTTACTCTACTATATATACTAGCTTAGAACCCGCGCTATGCGCGGGATTATTCATTATAATTTGATTTTAAAACTTAAAATACATCTTCATTGTATTTTTTATTATAGGTCAAAAAAATTGTGTAAAAAAATCTATCATGCCTATTTCAATTAAAAAAAAATACAAAAAGTTATTCAATAGTATATTGTTGAACATAGTGACACAATTACACATAAGTTTGCATTAATATATAAATCACATAAAAATATACTATCATAAGAACCATATATAATTTTAGTTTTAATCCATATAAATTAAAACGTATTAAAAAATTCTCATATGTGTAATTTAAAACCAGCTGGAATGAGTTAAAACATAAAACCCTTAAATCATAAGACCCATAAAACATATTAAAATATTTATTCTCATAGGAGTAGTTTTATTTCTTTCATCAAAGAAAGAGATAAAAAATCGTAGAAGGAATATTGGAACACAAAAAAACATAATGAACAACAAAGTCAATTAAATTTACAAAAGAACAATAAGAAATTTGAATGAAAAATAATATATAAATTAGAACAGAAAATAAGGAAAGAGTAACCCTAAACCATATAACAATATATTAAGAATTGTAGCAAAACTGATAGTAACCCTAAACCCAATAGGTTTTTGTGTAATACCTATTATATTTTAATACAAATAAAACTCATAAAATTCTGGATATTTAAAAAATAATACAAAGCAAAATAACAAATCTTTTTTTTTTTTTTATGGATACAAAAATAACAAAATCTTTCACTCAATATTTAATGCAATCAAATAAATCATTTTAATCTTCCCTTAATCTAAAAAATAAATTAAAACAACCTAAATTTGTCCCCATATGTGTAGTTTAAAATGAAAAGCATAAAGAAAGAAAAAAAAAAAACGAAAACTAATAGAAAATTAGAAAAGAAGAAAAAAAAAAAAGGGTAAGAAAACGTGAATTTTGATTATCAAAGTATTAATATAAAATTAGCATAAAATTTTAATATTTTTGGTGTAATACCTATTATATTTTAATACAAATAAAACTCATAATTCTGAACATTCAAAAAAAACAAATGAACAAAAAAAAAAAAAAAAAAGGCTGAACAAAAAATTTCACAAAACAAAACGGAAGCATATTCATCTCTACCTAATCTCTAATTTAAAACGGTGTTTGGTACAAAAAAAATTCTCAAGAAACAAACTAAAGATCATCAATTCGCAATTGCTAAAAAATTATACATAAAAACACAAAGATACATTCATCTCGAATATCTCATACCTTAAATCATAATTCGGAGTCACATATATTTCCATGAAACTTATCAAATATACATTGTGCATCTGTCAACTTTTATAGGAAAGAGTTTTGAAACGTTGTTGCCGTATAAGGAGAGACATGAGTTTAAAGTAAGAGAGATTGACTTAATTTAGGGTAAGAGAGATAAATGTGTGTTAATAAAAAGAAATGTCAAAATGAATTAATTAAGAAAAAATTATGTTTTAATAAAGAGAGAGATACAATCTCTAATTTAAAATGGTGTTTGGTAGAAAAAATTATAAAGAAACAAACTAAAGATAATCAATTCACAATTGCTAAAAATTTATACATAAAAGCACAAAGATATATTCATCTCGAATATCTCATGCCTTAATCATAGTTCGGAGTCACATATATTTCTATGAAACTGATCAAATAAACTTTGTGTAACCGTCAGCTTCTATAGGAAAGTGTTTTGAAACGTTGTTGCCGTAGAAGGAGAGGGTGAATTTAGAGTGAGAGAGACCGACGCGATTTAGGGTGAGAGAGATAAATGTGAGTTAATAAAACGAAAGGTCAAAAGGAATTAATTAAGGAAAATTTTTGTTTAAATAAAGGGAGAGATATTAATGCATTAAGACACTTAATTTATTAAAAAAAAAAATCGTAATTTAGGGTGAGAGAGATAAACGTGAGTTAATAAAAAGAAATATCAAAAGGAATTAATTAAGGAAAAATCGTACACTTAATTCATTAAAAAAAAATAGAAAAGGGAAAAACCCCTTTCAATATTTGCACGGTTCAATTATTAAAAATTATGAGTAAAAAATTTTAATTTTTTTTTTTTAAAAAAAAAGGACACTTGAGTTAATAAAAAAAAAGGTCAAAAAGAATTAATTAAGAAAAAATCGTACACTTAATTTATTAAAAAAAAACATAGAAAAAAGGATAGACCTTTTCAATATTTGCACGGTTCAATTATTAAAAATCATGAGTAAAAAAATTTAAAATTTAAAATTTAAAGAAAATATTGTTGGTGTGAAAAAAAAAAAAAGTTATAATTTCATTTATATTATTTGATTCGGACATTAATAATACTTAATTTATTGAATAATTTATGTATGAAAAACTCTTGAAATATAATCAACACAATTAATTACGCTAATTAATGACCAGCGGTAAAAATAAAAAAACGGTTCAGTTATTAAAAACATGGACACGTGTCGCAATTCTAAGCACTCTCTACGTCAAAACTCGACTTATATATAAGAAGTAATCAATTCTAAAAGATTATTCAACAGATTGTGTTGTCTCGTCATTACCATTCTCATCAAACTGTTTATTTCTACGAACTATACGTTTTTCACGAAAAAACATGTTCTATTTCCATTATGGTTGCAACTTGCAACCTCTTTAGATGAAATCATAACAGATGTAAATCTAGTTTCTCTATAGCTTTTAAAATAGAAAGTAAGACCTTTTAATTAATCTATAGCTACATCAATATGCATGTCTTTCGATTGTAAATTTTTACTAACAATATTAACAGCAAATAAAATATCATGCTGCTCCCATTTGATAACAAAAACAAAATACTCTATCCAAATCTTTTGAATAGACTAGTCATTTTCTATTACGCTGCTTCCATTTGATAATTTTCGTATATAATATGTACTAGACAAATGCCTAGAGTTCTCATCTTTAGGAAAATCTATATTATTGTATCTTATTGGACCATTTTCTGCTAATAAATCCCTTAATTTTGAATCAATATTTTTCCATCGGCCTGGGTCATAAATATTTGTAACAATAGAGTTAGATACATCAATAGTATTTTCATTATCTTCTAATTCTTATTGATGATTTCTTGTTCATTTATGAGTTTTTCACCTAAATTATCCTCAATAATTTGTTTATTGCTAATAACAAATTTATTTAGAGCTCCGCTTTGAGATTCAATCAGTTTCTCTACTTTTCTCTCTTTTTTTGAAGTTTTTCATATCCAGAAGCTTATTTTCTACAAGTAGACATGTTTGATTAAAAATATTAACAAATTAAACAAACACAATTTATATAAAAAAAAAATATTATGACTATAATAAAATAAATTATAAAAATAGAATAACAAAACCTGATTTAGAGAAGCAGAGACTAGAGAGTTCTTGGAGATTTCTCGTTTTGGAGAGGAAGAAGCCAAGAAGGTTTTTGAGAATTAGTATAAACGTTCTTGATCTTTAAGAGAGTCAACAAAATTGCAGGCTAGATAATAGATATGAGTGAAGGACCGAAGGTTCTCGTTTTTATGTGAAAGTAGGTTTAAATTTACCATTATTAGAGGCCTTAAATATTTATGGAGATTTTTTTTGGCCTTAACAAAAAAAATTTCCACAAAAAAAAGTTTTTTTGGTCCTTATTAAAAAAAAAAAAAATTATCAAAATTTTTTTTTGGGACTTATTAAAATTTTTTTTGGGGCCTTAATAAATGGGGGCCCTAGGCGACAGCCTAAGTCGCCTAGCCTTTGGACCGGCCCTACGTGACATCTGCTCTTATCTCATCATTCATATAAATTTAATAAATTTAATAAAAAAATTTATTTTTTACTACTTTATTCAATTGCAGTCATCTACGATAGTTTTATTTATCTTTTCATATACTATTAAAATATTATTTTTTTAAAAAATAAAAGTTTCCTATCTCTCTTTACTTTTTTTTTAGAAAATTTCAACACAATCCTTAATTAATGACAAAATATATATATATATATATATATATATATAAGAGATAAATATTTTATGTTAAAATAATGGATAGTGAAATAAAGTGCTACTCAATATTATAGCATTCCTATATTTAAATAATGAAAAAAAATCATAGGAAAACTGCTGCTAGTATTCTTAAGAAATTAAAGGCGAGAAATTCCTCTCATCTCTTTCTTTTTTCTATTCTTGATAGTGTGATTAATTTAGAGATAGGTACAAATAATCATATTTGTTTTGACTAAACTATTCATATTTTTGTCTTGTTTCATAGGGAGATTGTTGAGTGGGTGACTTGCTTTTCACAAATCTTGCGGTGTGCCCATTCTTGTTGATTTTGTACTTCTCTTTTTTACCATGAGCTTGAGTGGTTTTCTTTTGTACTCCATCATTTTGTTAGTAAATTTTCTCTAGATTATCTCCGACTGTAATCCTGTAAATGTTATAAATTTATTAAGCTAAACTACATAAATTTTAGAATCTGTTTGAGTGTGCGTTTAAGTGTAGCGCACCAAATTTAGAACCCTCAATTAAAGAGATTACTTTGATAATAAATATTATTTTAATATTTATATTAAGTAAGAATATTTATTTTTGAAGAATTTATGAGATCATATGAATATTATAGGTATGAATATTAATTTTATGAGAGATTATGTCCAGATTATCTCTCTTTATTCTCCCAAACCTCTCACGTTCAACATCCATTTCCACCTTCTTCCTATTCTTTTCTTTCTTTATTTTTCCTTTTCCCCATTTTTCTCCAGCCGCCTCAACCACTTCCCATTTCTTTTCTTTATTTTATTTTTCTTTTCTCCCACTCATTTTCTTTCTCTTTTCTTTTGTCTCCTATCTTGTCTGCTACTTTCAAGAGGCGGTGAGGAGGGAGATAGGCGGAGATGGAGAGAGAAGTGAAGAAATTCATAATAAAATGATAAATCACGGAATAATAAAATAAGACACAAGATTTTTATGTGGTTCGGTCTAAGACCTACATCCACAAATAAAGCCTAAAGGTTACATTAAGTTTTTATTCAATGAATAATTTTACAATACAAATGGTCCATATTTATAGGGATGAGAGATAATACAAAATGGTATGGTTGATAAAATCAAATCAGATATAATATATCTTATTTGATTTTATCAATTACAACCAATGCTAATATATTCCCATAATATTACAATATATTCTAACAAGAAGGAGCTACGGTGAGAGAGAGAATATCAAAGAATAGAGAGAGAGAGCAGAGATAGTGAGAAAGAGATACAGAGGGAGAAAAAGAGAGAAAGAAAAGCAACTTGAGAGAGAGATGAAATTTGGGTTGTTTTTACAGATAAAATTATTGTGTTCATATGAGGTAAACCCACTTCCTTTTATTAGTGATTGATTAGTTCATTTCAGTTGAAGTTAATTTTAAGTTGTTATTAATTCTACGATGGTTAAACAGAATGGTAGATTTGTCAAGGTGATTTATTACTATTTATGCATTTTTGTGTAAAACTGTAAATAATTATTTATTTATATATTATGGAGTTATGTTGCATACATGACAGATTTTCTAAAAAAAATTTTCAGAAAATGTTGATGATTATAAGAAATAAGAATAATGATAAACCCTCCTACATATTGTCCTAAGATGTATCAAAAGAAGTACAAGAAATGCAAAAAAATGTTATAAAATGAGGGCACATGTATGGAGGAGAGTATTTTTGACCCTATGAGAAACAAGAAATAATAGAGTTTGGTACCGATACTTAGATAGAGACAAAACCACTGAAAGAGGCTCTGCCATAAGGTGGTATTCTCAGAAGGTAGTATTCCATCAACAGTCTGCTAAGTGCACCCAAAGATAAATTGGCGGACGGGCATGGTTGTGGTCGTAGTTCAGTGCCATGGTCACAAGGATCCGCAACCCTCGTACACAGAGGTAACAATGTACATGGGCCCTATTATGAGATAATGATAATAAGAAATTTCGTTGATTTATGATGATGTTTTATTGTTAGACGTATCAGTATGTTTATACTACGGGATGTGTAACTGTACATATGTCTATCGTTATGGCTAGTTTGCATATATATTTTTTTATGTGCTTTTCGATTTTCAAAACTGAAAACAATGAGTAAAATTATTTATGGTTGTGGATTTTACTTATTGGCCTCCCTTTGGACTCATTCAATTTAATTTCTTGTTTTCGCGTAAAAGAGCAAGCTGGAATAGAAGGCCGAAATGGGAGCAGAAATAATTTATCCAATAATTTGTATTAAATACTCTGATTGACCTTATAAATTTTTGCAAAAAAATTTGTTGTAAAAGACAAAAAGTGACAAACCTAGCCTTAACGGGTTGGGGGTGTTACATTAAAGGGCTTAAAAGTGCGTTTAACACTCAAAAAGTCTGTCCGAAGAAAAAAGTATCAATTTGATATAGAAATTGAAAGCGCTTTTAAGGGTGTAAAAAGCTCAAAAATAGTCAAAACGCACTTTTGGCAAAAGCTTAAAAATGAAGCTTTTGCCAAAAAATGATTTTTGACTTAAAAGCTCTATTTCTCAAACATACTCTTAGTGTCCAATGTGATTGTGATTATTTTCTATTATGCTCTTTTTTCTTCTTTGGTGATCCTTGAATTATTTTGTTGCAACAGATAATAATGTATTTGAAATTGAGACTAATTTCAGCCTTCATATAAACCTGCTTACTAAATTAAGTTGTAAGAAATGATCTTACGCCATATGACCAGCCCTTATTATTAAGTTAGATACAATAAGTCAAAGAAAGATGAAAATTTTTTTAGGTGATACGTATTGATCTAACAAAGTTTTCATCTGAAATGGGTCGGATGAATTCCTCAATTTAGTTTATTAAATTGACATCTGTATTTAGATCACATGATTCTCACATGCATTTTTTTAATAATATTAACATATATTAGTTTAAAAATACTTGTGAAAATGGGTTTGAGGACATCTACTAAAAATATTTTATAAGAATCACATGCATTAAGGACAGATTTCAGTTTAATAAATTGGTTTTAAAAAATTCCCTTCGACCCAATTTAGTAAAGTTTGTACCTATTTAGGTTAAAAATAATGATTTAGATTTTAAAACCCTACAACGGATTTTCTTAGAAAAACTAACTTTGAAGATTGTGAGAGGAAGGTGAAAAGATATTATGTTCAAATTGTGTTATTCTTCGATGGTTGCTCACAATAGTTCCCGCTTTCCTAATGTTTTAGAATCTTTTTATTTGTGTTCTTCTTTTTCTCCTTAAATGCGTATTTATCTTGTATACTTTGCATCATTCTTCACACTTTTTATAAAATTGAATTACTTATATATATTTATATATATATATATTATTTCTTATTTTCCTAAGATAAATATTCATTGACTTGCTTCTCTCTTTCTTTTCATCTTCACATCATGATTTGAATCGGTCATTCCCGTTAATTGGCTGCGTTGTTTTTGCTTTAGTTTCTTTAAAGCAACAAACTCTCTCATAAACTTCCACCAATTAAGGGTGTCAATGCGGGCGGTTAAAAACCACCCGCTAACCGCTATAACCGCTAACTATTTAACCGCTTAACCGTATTAATCGCTAACCGCCTAACAGTTAGCGGTTATTGGGTTTACTAACCGTAACCGCTAACCGCCTTTTTATATAATATATTTTTATAATTATAATTATAAAAATATTTATACATATAACATAATCACTTGATCCTTAAATCACAATTTTTTTAAAAAAATAATTAAATCACAATTTGAGTATTAATATATTAATTATCACTATAATTTATATGATTATATCACATGATCAATTGATCATTAAATTATTTGATCATATAATAACAAATTATACATATATAATATGACATAACTCATAAGTATACCAACTCATACTAATACAACAATTAAATATCTAGAGACTTATTTCCAATGTATGTTATAAACTTATAAGTCTATATATGTTATAAGTCTATATAAGTCTACATATGCATATGAATAATATAAATGTATAATATCAATACTTAATCATATGATTCAATGACAATTTAAATACTTTATTCAAGACTTCAAGTTAATCATATTATTAATGTACAATGATGATATGATTCGTATAATATCAAATTAAATAATTGGACATTGAATTAAACAATGACCAACGTGTTACTTATAAACATAATTTAAGTATTAATGTATTATCATTATATGTTGTAATAGTTGTTTGAATTCTGAACTTTTTTTTATATGTTGTGTTGATTTTTTTTTTTTTTAAAAAAAAAAAAGAAAAAAAAAAAGAAAAAAAAAAAAGAGTTAACCGGTTATGATTTAATATTTAAGGAAATTTTTTTAAAGTACAAGTAAATGTAAAGAGGGTAAAAAAAAAAAAAAAAAAACCCTAAAAAAAGCCCAAAAACGCCCAAGAAGCCCCAAAAAAAGTCCAATTTTGAAAATGCAGTTAGCGTGCAGTTATCTATTTCACTAACCGCTAACCATAACTGCCTTGACACCCCTACTACCAATCTTGCTTAACTTCTTTCTAAACCCTCTCAGTAAATATCCCACAAAATCCCATGCAAACTTTCCCATTCCCTGTGTCTTTCTATCTTCAACACAATATATATATATATATATATATATATAAAAGGAAAGATGATATCCAATTCTTGATATATTAATAATAATAATTATACATTTCCATAGAAAAAACATATTATTAATACAATGAGAAAACACCCGTGCTTTATATGCTAGTTCCATGGAGTAGCACAATAATAAATAACATTTCCAACATGGAATCTCTCTCCCTCTCTCTTCCTCCCTCTCTGCCCACAATACAAAAAGGATACGAAGAAATCAAAGCAACTTAACAAAACTGCTTAATCCAGCAAACGACATCTGAACTGGCCACCAGATAGAGTCAGCTTCTCTGCTTTCATGACTGCTGATAAGGGAAGAGGACTAAAACTTCGAGATGGGCCATAGAAATGGGGAAAGCTGTTGGAACCATCCACAATTTCATATACCAATCCGTCACCAAGCTACAACAACATGCACATAAAAAGGTCCTTCAAATTTTATGTTAATACACAATCAATAAAAAATAAAAAAATAAAAAAAAGAATGACATTAGCTTTTCATATAACAATCATGGTCTCAAGAATCAAGTATTTAAGTTCTGCAACATATTCTTGCTCAGTATTCCATCATTCAAATCCCATATTTGGCCTTCTCTCTTTAAGTTGGCAACCCCAAGTTGCAGGAACTTTAAGGGTGCATCTACTACAAGGATATATGCTTTCAGGGACATTTCAAAATGTCCTCCCGTAGTCTAATTACATGAACCACAGGAATATTACATGACTGAAACACAAATTTGCTTGAAATGTTGAGCAAATTTTTAAAAATGACACTCTATTAAGAAAGTTAACTGGACCAACCCTTTGCAGCTGGTGCCTTCAAAACACATTGCAAGCCCTTTAACCATTTTAAATTATCTGGGTTCAACAAATGCAGAGACTAAAATGAGAAACAAATTGAAATATTCATCAACAGATTAAAATGCAATTCTCAGACGGTTTATGGGCAAAACAATTGGTCTCTCATTACATCTCATGCTTGACTGGACCTAGAAAGTCTGCAAGTCATACCTTGATATATCCTATTAGGGATATCATGGAAAATAGATTTGGACTCAACAATGCTGTGTTAACCACTTACTTTTACGATTTCTATCCAATGTGAAACATAACCACGCATACATGTTTACTCCAACATAGGCTAATCAAAAGTTTTCCTTTTAAACTTGTTATTGCTTGTCATCCCTTCACATCAATACACATGTATTCAATACATCACTCAACATGAAATTTATGTTGCCTCTACAGCTAATTTCTGTCTATACTCACACTGAAGCTTATTAGCATACCTTCTTAGCATCGATTTGAAGCAAGTACAAATCCAACTTGGTGTTCAAGAAAAAATTCTGTAATGTTGACTGCACCTGCAAATCAGCCACTATATGGAATCAGTTTTACCCTCAAATAGAAATATTGCATTAATATAAAGTGTTTAAAATATTAATTAAATTATTAAGTTTAACTTTTCAACTTATGCTCTTAGGATAAGCAATAATTTAACATGGTATATCAGAGTTTGACCAATGTCTTTGTTTCTTAATTCACCTCCTACCTCAATTAAATAGAATGCACCAATTAAATGATTAAATTCATTATTTTCCACCCGCTTAAGCTTTTGGGATAAATGATATTCCACTAGTTAAATGATATAGCAATTAACCGCCCAGATTATTGGGAATAAACCAGCCACAGTGTAATTAAATAAATTTTCTTTCACTTTTCTCTTTGTCCTTTCAAATAACAAACCCAATAGTTTCAAAATAAATATCTTCGTTCTAAATAGGACCATTATACAGATATATAAAAGCTACAAAGTCGGTCTCACTCTTCTTTTTTCGGTTCCATGCAATTCCTCCTAAAGTGGCCGGTCTTGCCACAGTTCCAACATTCTGTTTGTTCTCTAGATCTCGATTTGCTTTTTCCTTTTCTTGACTTTGATCTGCTCCAACTAGAGTTTTTTTCTTGTCCTCTACCACTTGTCTCGAGGTTTAAGGCAAAACCAGAACTTAAGGTTTCACCTGTATCTCTTCTACGAACCTCCTCGTTTAAAATCAAATCTCGGATAGCTTCATATTTGAGTTTACTCTTCCCTGCAGAATTGCAAACGACCATTCTCATGGCCTCCCAACTATTTGGCAAAGAGGCCAAAACGATTAGCGCACGGATCTCATCATCAAAGTTAATCTCCATAGAGGACAATTGATTTGTGATTGTATTGAACTCATTCAAATGTTGCGCTACTGGAGTACCTTCCGCCATCTTTAGATTAAACAACTTTTTCATTAAATGCATCTTGTTGTTAGCAGACGGCTTTTCGTACATACCGGACAAAGCTGCCATTAGACCCGATGTCGTCTTCTCCTTCATAATGTTGTGCGCAATTGTTCTTGACAGTGTTAATCGAACAACTCCCAGCACCCGTCTATCAAGCAGAGCCCATTCGTCATCTTTCATATTGTCTGGTTTCTCCCCCAAAAGAGGCAAATGTAGTTTCATCCCATACAGATAATCTTCTATCTGCATCTTCCAATGCCAGAAATCTGTGCCGTCAAACTTTTCAATTCTTGTTGCCTTTCCTCTTTCTCCTGTCATCGCTCCCACTGGAACTTGGCTTTGATTCCGGTTGTTAAGAAATTTATCCTATTTTTTAGAACCAGTGAAATGCGAAAAATAAAAAGAAAGCTAAAACACGCAATTACAAACATAGATATCTACGTGATAACCACTAAGGGCTACGTCCACCAAGTTTTAGCAAGGTTTCACTATTTATTGAGAAGCAACACAGTAAGCGTGAATATACAACGAGACATCAATCACGGAAAACCCTAGCCACTACAAATAAGACCCACAATCAGAAGCCTCTCGGACCCACGAGGCTTGTCCATGAGTACTCCAGCTCGGGACAATTGGCCCAAGCCTCCGTTCTAAGGACTAAGCCGAAAAAGAAAAAGAAAAAATCTCATTTAAACCATAGCCATTCCAATGTGATATAGCTATTAACCGCCCAGATTCTTGGGTATAAACCAGCCACGGTGTAATTAAATAATTATTCTTTTATTTGCCTCTTGTCCTTTCAAATTACAAAACCTATAGCACAGATACACTTATGAAAAAAAAAAAAAGCTCTTGATTTCATATGAATAGGACTTTCAATGAAAGTGTTGTTAATTTGTTTCAATGGACTATGATAGTTCAAGAAAAATCTCAAAAAAATATATATTTTTGAGCGGTAAAGAGTGGACAGTTATCTCGAAAAGAAAGCAATTCATGTAGATTGACAACAACCGAGTGTAAAAACTAAGGACCTGATGAAGACTGCTGAGATGGATGAATCCAGAAGATTTGTCAAGTTCTCCACCGAAGATTGACCCAGTCTTTTCAAACTCTTCCCACTCCTTAGCCGTGCTGATTCTGTACACGAACTCTTCGGCTTCACCCACTCCCTCCTTCGAAGCCATTCTTGTTGCTACCGATTGGACGTGGGAAAACCCAGATTGATAATCTTTCAATGAATTATACCCAGAATTTAAAGATGGGATTTTTTTTTTTTTTTTTAAATCAAAGGGGGGAAAGGGGAAAGGAATTAAAGATGGGATTTTTCCGAAGCCTATTCGCTTGTCTGCTCACCCACTCTTTTCATGTCATAGTGATTGGGTTTGACCCGTTTGGGGGACACCCGTTAATGTTTTCTATCCGGTCTTTTCTTTTTTCTTTTTTTAATTTTTATTTTTTTAATATATATATATATATATATATATAAATCACAAACAAAAAAACTTGAAGAGTAGTGGAGCCACCCACTTAATTTTTAATTATATATTTTACATTTTATGATTTTTATTATGCATGAAAAATATCATAATATAATTGGTGTTGATGTGATATTTGATGGTTTTCATGAGAAATTTAGTCTGAAGTTGAATGCAATGATTTTTTTTTTTTTTTTTTGGCAAATTGGTATAACCAAGTAAAATTGATTTTACATGTTTTCCAAGTTTTTATATTATTAGACAACAGAGGAAAAGATTAATAATAATAATAATAATTAAATTAGTCACTATATTTTATGTCATTTTCAAATTGCTACTATTATTTAAATCTTATTTCATTATTCTTCATTATTTGGACTGTTAAATAGATTCTTCCATCCAAAAGGCAGCGAGCAATGAAATAAATTTTAATTTATAAGAAATGATTTAAATCATTATGACCAATTTAATAATTTTTTAAAAGAAAAAAAACAAAAGAGATTTTAGGTTTTAAAATTTTCCTAACTACATTCGTATCAACCAATATACTCATGATCCTGGTTAAAATATCACAAACTTTCTGCCAAAGAGGGTAGTAGTAAATTCCCTGCGATAGACGTTTAACTAGCAAATTTCCTCTTCCTCTTTGGTTTTTCTTCCCCTTCCCTCCCCGCCTCTTCTCTCCCCCTTTTTTCCCTTTTTGCTTGTCTTTGTTTTTTGCTTGTTTGTTTGTTTTTGGCACACTTTGTGGGTGTCGTTCTTGGGGGATTTACTCAAACTACCCCAAGTTCTTTGAGTGCGCCGTTGATCTCCTCCACGCTGCTTTGTCGTCCACCATCCAATGCCGGTTTTATTATTGCGCCCCCCACCGTGTTTCACTGGCCCTATTCGCTTCCAACGCCAGCTTTGGTTTCCGGCAAGCACGCGATCAGTCTTTCTTCCGGCCGCCGTCATTTGCCTAGTGTGCTCCTGTTTTTTGGCTTTTCTGGTTTTTTTGCTTTTATTTTCCCTATATTTTTTAGTTTACGTTTTTTTTCTTCTGCTATTTGTTCCTTATTTTATATTTCCTGTTGTTTTGTTGCTTGTAATAAGGCTATATTCTCTTGTTGATCCGTGAGGTATTTGTTTATGCTCCAGACCCTTGGGTTGTGGATGAGATTTATATTCTGGGTTTCGGGTCGAGGGAGTTTCGGCATGGGGGTTTTCTACTCTCAGGTTGAGGAATAAGAGCTACCTATGCATTGGAATGAGTCTGTTTGAAGCAGATCTGTTGTTATATATGAAGATTAGTCATGAGTTAACAGATATTATTTGAGATTGGGATGGTTGTATTTTTTACGTCATCTTCAACGTTTGTAACCTTGTAGCTTCGACTATATATGGTTGCTTCAAAGCTTTTTGCTTTGTATTGTAAGAGTTTTATGCTCGTATTATCTTTGAATGATTGTGACTGAAATGTTTTCCTCTTCAAAAAAAAAAAAAGAAAAAAAAAAAAGAAGAGAAACTCTTAATTTAACCTACTTTGATATTTTAACACTCCAAAGGTAAATCTTTGCCTAATATCCTATGTATGAGAAATTGAACAGCCTAATCTTTTAGATTTGAGTGATATTAGTAGTACTATATATTTTATTATAAATCTTTATAAATTGACATGGTACTTATCATGTTAGCTATTGACGTGACAAGTAATACGTAAACCATTACATCAATTTGTAAGAAATTATAATACCCTAAATATTTTTCTTTAAACTTTGAACATGCTTGATAGTTGATCCAATGGTGATGGGGCATAATCCTTGACCTTTCGCTACAATGTTTAGCCAACATTGTAAAGCATTTTATTATAAAGATTGATGGGACATCAAATCATATATGTCAAACAAACAAAACTTTTTTTAATTTTTGTTTGTTTAAAAAAATCATGTAGGTTTTAGATATAATAAAGTTTAATTGTGTTTATCATTATATTTAGCCTTTTTTTTTTTCTCTCCAATTGTTAGATTACACAATAGAGTGTAATGCTATCATTCACTCATTTTATATTAGTTAAGGTGATGTGTTTCAAGTAATTATTTTTAGATAGTTAACATAAAATTAACTAAAACTCATTTTATATGAGTCAAAGTGATATGAGTATAAAGAATAACACTACTAGTAGTTGTAGTCTTGTAGAGATAGTTTTGTTATTTTCTCAATAAATAATGTTACTATTAAAACTCATTTATTACACTTATTTTATGCAGATTGATGTGACATATTTTAAATAATTTATTTTTAAGTCATTAATATGAAAATTTATTTAAAATATCCTACCGCTATAAAATGAGTGTGAGCGAAGAATAATGCTACAAGTCTATTTTATGTCTTTTTAACAATGGTGTGGCTCTTCAAATTATTATTGAGCTTGTGATTGATTATAATAATATTTTAATCAAATAATAATTTTAAATGCTACAAGTCTTTTTTATATCTTTTTAAGAATGATATGGCTCTTCAAATTATTATTGAACTTGTGATTGATTATAATTGTATTTTAATCAAATAATAATTTTAAATTATCTTATTTTTTAAGAAACATGAGAGAGACAATAAAAACTTTTAGAATTTGTGGTGAATTCTCAATTTCATGTCTCCGGAAGCTGTAAATGGGCTTTTTACCGATGTGATGGGCCAAATTAAGCATTAGAGGGAGTGCATCAGCAGTGAATCAGTCATGATCCCCCAGAGACTCCAAGCGTCCTCCATGCGTGAATTCCAAGCCGATCCTAAGGACTGCAAAATTTTCCCAATAAAAACCCGCAGCGTCAACTGCGAGGCCGCATGAGCAGTACCTGACCCACCTTTTGCTCCTGCTGGCTGCTTCTACACCAACAATCATGGCTACAATGGCGAAACCTGGCGCTCTTGGTCCCCTCAATGCCCACTTCAAAAACCTCCCTCTCATTGACTTTGCCTCCTCGATCATTCGCCCCAACTTTGGACGCTCCCACCTCCCTCTTCAGCTCAATGTGACTCTGAAGCACACCAAGAATGCCTCAATTGTGCCCGTCATCAGAGCCCAGAGCTCTCCTGGTGTGTCTGACACACTCGGCCTTCATTTTTGGGGAAATATATTCATGGGTGTTTGATAAAGATTAAAATTTTAGTTTAATTATTACTTGGGTGTCTCAAAGTATTGATATTTTTACTCTTGCTTTGCTTTTAGATTATCTCCCGGACGCCAAGTTTTACAAAGTGGAAGCTGTTCTGAGGTGCGTGTGCTTCTCAACCTGCTTCGATTTCTGTGTTTTTTTGTTTCGTGCATGTGATTGATTGTCTGCTTTTTGAGTGTGTGTGGCTTAGTAAGCCTGCATGCATGTTTTAGCAATGTTTTCTAAATCAATATAGTCATGGGCTTTTCCTTCTTTTTTTTTTTTTTGTTGAAATGACCTCATTGAGTTTGCCATGCCTAACTATGTTTTCATTATCTTTGTTTTGCTGCTGAATTTGGGACGAAATAGGCCCTGGCGAATCCCGAAGGTTTCTTCGGTAAGAGTTAATGAAACTTGACCATGATTATGTGTGATTGATCGCTGTGATATGCTTAACCTTTGAGTAGTAATTACAAGTACTCTCTTCTTTGTTAAATTACCATTTATCTCAACAACTCAACAACTTAAGTGGATAGAAAGAGGTAAATTTAATCACTTAATCGTTACTTTAACACTCTTCCTCACATGTGGGCTCAAACTCCCTTTTAATAGGTAAGGCTCAACATGTGGAATATTTAATTAAATGGGGGGTAATTTGACGGAGTCAAGGTTCGATCCTATGACCCTTTGGCTCTAATACCATGTTAAATTATCTGTTATCCCAAAAGCTGATAGAAAGAGATAAATTTAATCACTTAATCATTACTTTAACATTCTTAGGTTGTAATCAGTTTCTAAAATACTCAATAGCCTTTGCATGTATGGAATTTATTACTGCCATGATCAAATTCAGTAGAGACTAGAGATTCATGAATGTTTTCATATATGCATTTCTGTGCATTATATCTTCTAAAAGCTCCAAAATCTTATGTAGTGAAGGTCAGTGGTACTTTGTGTTAATGAATTTTTGTTAAAGTAGTTACCAAGCTGCAAAACTTACAAATAGTAAGGGGAGGATCCACCGGACACTCTGCTCTGAATGGGGTGACACCATGAGATGAGTAGAGAAGGAACTGATGGCATTGATTTGAAGTTGTCAGTTGGAGATCACAAGATAAAGGGTGCCAAAGTAGGAAGAGAATTAATGGAAATTTTCTTAATCAAGACATCTTCCATCTCAGGCAAAACCCTTGTTTTATTGACCCTCTAAATTTTGTGGTCATTTACCAGCTTGTCTTTTTACAACATGTGAAAAGAACCAATTATAGGCTGTTATATCAGAACTATTGTTACCCTTGTCCAGATTTTGAAGCTGTAGGCCAAGTCCAGTGCCACTGCCTTAGAGTCAAGGCAGGATCCTGATTAATTAAAGATTAACACCATCTGGCCTGCCAAGAATGACACAACGACAAAATCATTAAAAATATAGGGCGCAGATTACTTCCCTTGGATCTTCTTAACCATTTTTGGGAACTGAATCCTACTTTACTGTGACAAAATTTGGATTTTCCCAAACATTCTATATAGGCGGAACAAACTAGAATGTCGGTATATGTCACGACAAACTCAATCTAATCCCTGTTTTGTAACGGAATCAGTTGTCTATTCTAGAAGTTGCATAAAAGTTTCATAGCTGTGACCTCACATGACGCACCCAAAATTTTTGCCCTCGGTTATTGTAACACGTAACAACAATATATGAATGGTTGAAGGAGGCAGTGGTTACTAATAGACAATAATTATTTTGTAGTCAATTATAACATCCGCACGTGATTGTTATTTCAATGGTAAGTAAAGGATGGTATTAATGACTTTCCACCCTCTGGCTATATACATCTTATATTCATCAATGATACCTTACCTTACCTTAACCCTAGTGCTTGCTATAAAATGATGCCTCTGGCCACCATTTCGCTGTATACTTTTTCATTCATTTCTGAAATTCCTCAAACTATCATATGGACATTAATGCTAAAGTTATGAAAGGAGAGATGCCTTTATCATTGTACTATCATAGCTTTGGCCAATATTCTCCTTTACAATTTTTCTCTATTTACTGAACTTCGCCAAACCTAAGCTACTTAATTAGATAATGTGGAAGTAATATTTGTTTCTTTTCTGAAAAATAAAGGCCCTGCTGAAGATGGGAATTCGTGGTGTTACGGTATCTGATGTTCGGGGCTTTGGTGCTCAAGGTGGCTCAGCAGAAAGGCAGGGTGGTAAGTGTGTTGTTTAGAAATGTTGAAAACTTGATTTACTATTCCTAAATATTATGTACTAATTAGATTAGTTGATTTTGATTGATATCTTACGAAGAAAATTCCTTTTCTCAATTTTGCACACTTCCTTTATTTGCAATGCATACTTACAATCTATCAGATTTAAAACAGTTATGTGGTTCATTAACCAATTAGTTATATTTTGATATAGAGTTTTCCTTCATGTTTAATATTCTTTTTGTTGAATTTTTATTATTATTATTTTTTTATCTCTTTTGGTGCCAAACAAAGAATTCTTTTGGTTGGCTATGCTTACCTTTTTATCCGATCTTTCTTATATAGTCGTTGAGGTGGTATTTTGTTTTTATCATTTCTTGTTTATTGCTCTGCAGGCTCTGAATTTTCTGAAGACAATTTTGTTGCTAAAGTTAAAATGGAAATTGTGGTTGGCAAAGATCAGGTATGAAGAGTCTAAGTGGTATGTCTGTTGTATAAAAACTAGAAACTAAACCATTATTTCTCTTGCAAATAAAATAAGTTAACTATTTGCGACATTGCTGCTTAGTAAGGAAAAAAAGTCATGGTATATTTTGTCGCTATAATGTTGCTAATTAGTATCTGGATGCCATCCTCTCTTAGGTTGAAGCAGTAATAGACAAGATAATCAAGGAGGCAAGGACTGGAGAGATTGGCGATGGCAAAATTTTCTGTAAGATTTCATGTTTCTTTGTTAGTTCTGATGAGTAGATTTCGACTCCTTTATTTCCTTTTTTTCTTTTCTTTTAAAGCTTTAAGGCTAATATATGAGTCTAAATATACACGCAGGTTGATGGAAAATTAAACCTTAGTTGGTTTTTATTTTCTTTTCTTTCTTGGTAGGTTATTAATATAAAGTTATTTTAGGGATTTGCTTTTTTCTATATTTGTTGTGTCTACTATGTTTTCATAAATATTATACATTGCCTCTATTTGGTTTTAGGGATAACCAGATGTACAAAATTATGCTAGATCACGTTTGCAGCTTGAGGGAATTGGTTCTGTTTTGGTGAACTGTAATTCTCCAGATGAATGACAACTGCATTTTCTTAGTGACACCTTTCATGGTAGTGCTTCTCTTAATCTGAAGCCAGAAGCTACTAATCCATTGGAGAAAGAAAACACACACATTGACAGACAAAAAAAATTATTTTATTTTGTCATTGCTATATTTCTTGTCTTGCTGAGGATTTCTGCATTTCTTTGTCGGAACGAACATACTTTACAGAAATCTGAAAACGTGCCACGTTTCACATGAGCACGGTACTAGCTAAAAATAAAATAGGAGTGAATATCGAAAAAAAAGTGCTACTGAGGAAAGATCTAAATGCTCAGGGAAACATGTTTCCTTCAATTATGAAGTTGATACGTATGCTTTTAGGAAAGATCTAAATGCTTTGAAGCAAAAAGTGAAAGTGAGAAGTGGGGGGCTGTTTTTTTTTTTTTTTTGTGGGTTAATTTTATGCATATGAAAGCCAGACTATTGGCTAATGGGGGAATGTAGTAGAACTTTAACATGCCTACTCATCTGATCATATAGCTGCATCAGAATTATCTCATCAAGTGAAACCTTTTGAATCAAATTACTTCATCAAAATTGACTTGTGTTTGAAGTCCAGAGTGGTAGGTAAAACCCAGATACCTGTACTTGGGTTTCGTTTATAATCAAGTTGCTCATGTAGATATTAATCATAATGTTGGCCATTTTGATTTTTTTTTTTTTTTGGTGGGGTGGTGGGGTGTGGAAGGTGTTTTCTGGGTTCTATTGGTCATTAAATGGCTTCAGCTTTTGTAATCAAACAAGTAAAGATTTTCCATTTGTTGTGCAGTGGTGCCCGTCTCGGACGTGATAAGAATTCGTACTGGTAACTCATTGTACTATGGATCGACGTCCAAAATTTTTGTGATACATTATGTTTTCCTGTTTTGTATACTAATCTTAGATACACGATTTCCAGGCGAGCGCGGCGAGAAGGCAGAGAGGATGACCGGTGGGCGAGCTGACATGTCAGCTACTGCATGATCTTTAGAGATGAAATGAGCAGTGCAGATTTAGAGCTAAGCCCTCCTCCTGCAACCTGCTCTAAACAACCCCAACCCATTACTCCCTGCTCCTTTAGAGCCAAGAAGATAATGCTACTTATGGTTTCTAAGCTTTCTCTTGTGAGGAATAAAATATGAAAGGAAAGACTAGTCTTATTGCTTTTCTTCTCTCTCTCTCTCTCTCTCTCTCTCTCTCTCTTTAATCGTTAAGCCATTGCTTGCTTTGTTATCAAGCTTCATTTGGAAAATCTTGCCATTGTAAGACGTAAGGAAAGAGTCCAAATGGAGAGCTAGCCTGAGAGAGTCCAACCGTGAAAACAATTTCATTGAAAATCAACGAAAAAAAGGAGAAAGCCTGAGAGATATTTAATCTGAGTTTTGATAAACCAGTTAAAAGCAAGCAATGGTTTCTTCCTAATCTGACTAGAAACTTTGGAAGAAAATTGGAATGATTACAATCAGTCACTTTCAATGTTTGCTTTCTAATGGAAAATTGTAAGTAAAGGTTTATTATATATAGAAAACACATTTTCAAATGCGGATTCCATTAAAATATATATATTTTTTTTGTTAAAAAACAAAAATTATCTTTATGTCAACACATTTATATTTATCCAAATATGTCAACAAACATACGTCATAAACACAAAGATGAGATCGACGTTACCATACGTTTAATTGCATTTTTAAAAATATCGTTTTCAAAGCTAACATTTTTAAATTATTATTTTGAACTCTCACGTTTTAAAATCGCAAATTCAATCCCAACTTAAAATTCAAATGCAAAAAATTAATTAATTAAAAAAAAAAAAAAAAAAAAAAAAACAGCGTGGAAACGAACTTGATTCTCGGTCTTGCTGTTTTCTATAAATAGACACGTCCCTCGTTTCCATTGCCAGCATTGTTACGAAGTACACCTTCCTTTCCTTTACAGCAAAAGGGGTAGATCTCTGTTACCGTCTCCAGGCAAGTCGTTGAAATTCGTTTCTGTCTTCAAATTTTGCTTTCAGATCTTCGTATTGTTGTGATTGTCTTATTATAGCTTTGTTTTCTGATCAATTTTGTGAAAAAAATAAATAAAAAAATCCTCGATCTATTTTTTCTATCATTTATTCGTGAATTGAATTTCTGTAAATCCCTTTGGATCTCTCGCTACATGATTGGAATTATACATTTTTGATACATCTTTTTTCTGTTAATTTTATGTACCATTCTGATCTTCAAGCTGTCATTTATATGAGATTCAGTTTCTCCGCCGTTGGATCCAATGGCGGAGATAGAGGGGGACGGAGGAGGCTCCCGCCCCCCTTGAATAGGCCCAAATCTCCCACACCCACATTTTCAAACTCAAGCCAAAGCCAGACCAAAAAACAAAAAAAATTGCCCATTTGTCTAGTTTCAAGGCACGTTGCAGCAGCTTCTTTTCACCTGCCATGTACCAATCTTCACTCTTCGCGCTCAACTGTTTGCACTTAATCACTCGTGCTATATTCTAAAGTTATGATTTTGATCTAAATGTGTTATAATAACAATTACTCTTGAGAATTGTATGTCATATGATATGCTGGGGATCTCTTTAGCTTTTGATCCAAATGTTTACTGTCGTGATCACACAAATGTTGTGTTTATTCTAAGTTTTGTATTATTTGGTTAAGAACTGAGAAGTATTGGATTTTCTAAACAATGTGTTTTTGGGGTTCTTGTTGCCTGGATATAGAATAGCTTGAGAAAAAAAATGGGGCTGTCTTTCACCAAGCTTTTCAGTCGTCTCTTTGCTAAGAAAGAGATGCGTATACTCATGGTGGGTCTTGATGCCGCTGGTAAGACCACCATTCTCTACAAGCTCAAGTTGGGAGAAATAGTCACCACAATTCCTACCATTGGTAAGTTCGAACATCAATATATCAATTAGGTGAATTCATTGATCAGTGAAGTTAAATTCAATTTTTTTTTTCAATTGCTTGTGGTGGCATTTTGATTTCGGTTGTAAGATTCCATATACAGAAAGGACTTGAGCTTTCTCTTGTTAAACTTTAATGGTGGTTGTGATTTCAAACATGTGTAACTTCATTTCTGGCCATTCGAGGTGGAAACTGGTTTGCAATTGTAGTAATAACTTTTTGGTAAAGTACATCTGGCAACGGATATGGGATGGTTTTTTTTCCCTGTTTAATTGAAGTGTTCATTGGCAAATTAATATTATTCTGGAGAAGGCAAGTTTTTACTTGTATTAAAAAAAAAAAAAAAAAAAAAAAACTTTGGTGAAGGATAATGCTTTTAGCATTGAGTTGATTATGACGCCATTGAATTTCATGATTGCTACTGTTATTGTGCAGGCATTTTATTAAGTTATGTAATTTGATGGATTTAAAAGTAGTTCTTGTGTTGCATTGGTCTTACAAGCAGAACTGATGTATTATTTATCAGGATTTAATGTGGAGACTGTGGAATATAAGAATATCAGCTTCACTGTCTGGGATGTTGGTGGCCAGGACAAGGTATGTAGATTTAGTTTTATAAAGACATATTATTTCCCATTCTCTTTGCTTTTTAAAGAATTTTTCTTAGTAAAGATCATAAGTGACTTTTTGAGTACTGATTTTTGAGACGATTGTTTGATTAGCTTGAAAAGGAGTGCTTATGGATGATTTAGTGCTGGTCTGATTACTTCTATCTGGCTGGTGCTGATTATTTGTGACACATTATGCTAAGAGCTGAACTATAAGAAAAGATGCAATGTAGGATTGTTCCTCTCTCTCTCTCTCTCTGGGTTTTTTAAGTGGAAACTGATACATAATTTGGCTTGCACCCCAATGTATCTTTTGATCAATAATAGGCAGGGTGTTTCCTCTCCTAGCTTTCCTTGTATTGTTTTCTTATTTAATATTGTTAATCATAAAATTGCAGATATACTATAATTGAAGTCAGACCTCTCTATGTCACATGATCTGAATGTTGAGATGTATTTGATTCCATCATAATCAATTAAATTCCTGTATAAGTTTGTTATTCTCAATTAATCTTGTGGGTGGTTTTTTGTTTTGTCCTTCCAGATCCGTCCTTTGTGGAGACATTACTTCCAAAATACCCAAGGACTCATATTTGTGGTTGATAGCAACGACCGAGACCGTGTAGCTGAAGCTAGGGATGAGCTGCACAGAATGTTAAATGAGGTATGAGAAAGCTTTGGAATTTTTTTTACCATCACTGCTTATGAGCACGATTTAAAAGTAAAGTTTTAAGAGAAGTTGCACCATTTAGATGGACTTCAAATGTTTGCTTTATTAGTCCTCCCTGATAGTATTATTATTTGTTGCTATGTCAGGATGAGTTGAGGGATGCCGTGCTGCTGGTGTTTGCAAACAAGCAAGATCTTCCAAACGCCATGAATGCTGCTGAGATAACTGATAAGCTTGGCCTTCACTCCCTCCGTCAACGCCACTGGTAAGAAATGTTTTAGCTTCTCTCTCCCTCTTTCCCTCCTCCCTCCTCCCTGCAGTGACTCACCATGTACACCATATATTGCAGGTATATCCAGAGCACATGTGCCACTTCTGGTGAAGGGCTCTATGAGGGACTTGACTGGCTCTCAAACAATATTGCCAACAAGGTTAGTCATGCTCTAGTATATGGATGTTAACTTCCTTATCAGATTCAGCTGTTGCAAACACCTTGATTTTTTTTCTTTCTTTCTTTCTTTTTGCTTAATTTCTGTTTCTTTTATCTATGTAATTGCAGGCATAGATGGCTTGATTCTTGAGTTTCAGGTTGCAGCAACTGCAGAAGCATTTTTCTGATGTTCTGGATCTTGCTTCCCTGTTTAGCATAACCTATTCTACCATGTTTATGGTTTCCCTTGCAGACTTTCTCGTTGTTACCTGTAGTTTCAGAATAATTCTTAAAAAAATTCTTTCTCATGGTATTACCCCAATAGAATTGTTTTTACTATTGTTCGGTGAATGTAACAACAAACATTCATCTTTTGTTCGAAACTGTAGAGCAATATAATTCTGCTGTGGTTGGTTACCTGATTGATTGAGAGCAAATGTTAGTGCCACTTCTTTTCTCAAACAAATTTCCTTTCGAATCTGCATATCTAAACAATATAATTTAGTTGTTTATTTTTCGTTTGTGAACGGGGAAATTATAAAGTTTTTCTCTAAGAAATATTTTTTAGTCCAGTTTATTTAATTAATATTTTTTAGAAAATATGCTTATTAGTGCATAAATCTGTAAAATATAACTTACACCATAATGCCTTTTGTTCATGCTAAACACAATCTGTCCGTTAATTAAACTATCATTTTCTAAATAACACTCCATATTAATTGCTTGTTCACTTATTCTCATACAAAAAAAATGAGATAGAGAATAGTAGGGGTGATATCATTATTTAAAACCTAGCAATAAAGGATGGATTAGCAATGTAAACACAAACACATGGAAAAGTTTCATTGCGTCCCCACAAAAATTATAAGCAAATTAATCAACCGCAATCAATAAAAAGAAAAACTCAAAACCAAATTGATCATCATGCATAAATTACAAAATGATTAAAAAAAAAACCCTATCATTTGTGAGTAATGTTTCATTATCCAAATCCTAGCAACCAAGGGAGAGAACATCTTTAATTTAATTTAATTTAGCCTCTTTTTGTTGATAAACCCTACTAACGTGCGCAATTCATGGCTATATAGAATAAAGATCACCCGTAATTGGTTACCCAACAAAGAGCGGGCTGCAAGGCCCATCTGCCACCCACTGCCACCCACTTACACATGCAGTTCGAGTAGGCAAATATAAGAAATCCAAATTTCTTACGGTGAGAGGCGATAATTGTCCCAATAACTAGTATAATGGGTCATAGGGTTATACTTTTGTGCCGACCTCGATGGAAAGTATCCATACCCATACCCTCCGTATGTCGACCTTGGTGGTAGATGTGGTGGTGGTTGTCGATAATAACCCGAAGGAGTAGGACCAGGACAATACAACGGATTGGGGAATACCCCAGAGAACCTCGAACTGTTAGAAGGAGCGAAACCACCTCTCCAGCCAAACCCTCCGCCACCCTCCATCGGAGTGGGACCGGGACAGCCCCTTTTGGATTCATACTCATTATCATGATTATAATCATGACCAGAAACATCATCATCACATGGAGACCGAGCTTCTTTTCTGTTGTTGTTAAAGCCACTACTAGTTCTGCATTGTGATGGGACCTTGTGAAACGACCAAAGCTCCGCCGGTTTGCCCATTTTCTCAAACATTTGCAACAGTATCATAGGATCTATGTCTCCTACGACCCTCACTGTCCCATGTTTTGAATCAACGTCCACGCAGGTTACTCCTAGAACCAAAATATGTATACAAAATTTAAATCAATCTCGAGATTGTTCACAGGAAAATTAAAGAAAAAAGAAAATAAAAATTCGGCTCAGGTCCGGTTTCAATTGTAACAACATACCATTGGTTTTCAATAACTTTTTCTTCAATTTAATCGGACACTTATCACAACACGTTATATCCACTTTCAAGGTACAAATCTGCAAGGAGAGGAACATGGTCCAAAGAAAAAAGAATTAAGAACAAAAAAAGAGATGAATATATATATACTAAAAAAGAAATAAAGAAAGAAAGAGAGAATATAAGTACCGGAGATGGTGAGGCATGATGGTCCTCCATTGAAATAGCTTGAAACAAATCAGAAAATGAGAAGAAACTGGTAAGAGAAGAAAACGCTTGTCATGGAGAGGAAGAAAGATTTTTTATAGGGAAAATGTCTTGAATACAGGAACTCTGGCCGTTAAATTAATAAGAAATCTAAAAACTTCCATAAATAAATGTATGCAAGAATATCAAGGAAAATCATAATCTCTTTACACTCGCCTGGATGCGTGTTAATAAAGGGAATAATGTCAGGGAAATTAATATCATGAAGATTTTACGTTCAATTTCTAATTATTGTCACAATAATATATTCTTATATTCTTGTGACAGATAATTAAGGATGTCGACCGTTTGCAAGAATTTTTTTTTTTTTTTTTAAATAATAATAAATCATGAAGCTTTTTTTCTTGAAAATATCAAATAATGAAAAGTCTATATATATATGTATTTGATATCTATTTTGGGCCAAGGGGAAAAATCGGATATTGTTGTCATATTAAGATCTGCCTAGCTTTCGCTTTCGAGGTCAATATATTCTTTTAAAGAAGCTTTGAGAAATGTATTTAGTATTTTCTTATCATTTTTTCATTTTTTCATTGTTCTTTGTTCTCATCTTTTGAAAGACCTACCACTCCCAACCGACCACTCCCTTGGGGTAAAGGGGTGTTGCTCATCCCACCAAACCTCCAGGTGTGGTTTGATTATTTTTGATGAGCTAACTAGTTGTAAGAAAAAACGCTAATCACATCTGTGCTATCATCCTAAAAGGACTAGTCAATTTGAAATTTCCTTAGAATTCATTATAAAGCTCAGTTTTACTTAGTAACTAGGCAATGTAAGACTTAGCACGCATAACTATCTTCATAAACCACATACTCTATGTAAGTTTTTTCTCATCTTTTCAATATGAAACCGGAGTGTTACACTAGTGGTCACGACCATCAAATCTAGTGGTTCCAACCGCCACTTGCGTGGTGGTCGGGGGTGTAGCCAACTAGGAGAGAGCATGTGGCAATGCTACGTATGTGTAGCATTACTGTATCAAAAATCAAATTCATTAAGGATAATAAATAAATGTTTATGGTGCATTTTGAAATGGATTTTGCATTTAACTTAATTAAGCAAATTGCTCCAACTTTCCTTTTTTTTTTTTTTTTTTTTTTTTTTTAATAATTGCTTCTACTTCAAATGCATGGGACTATTAAGTTGTAAAAGTCGTATGGATATTTGCTGATTGATATTTTGCTATGAAAAGCCAAAGTTTTGTTATAATCTTTTAGCATAGTACTATCAACAAATTACAAATTTGATTCAGTCTAGTTCTAAACCAATCCAATAATCAAATCATATGTATGCGGCTTATGGAATTTTTTTTTTTTTCCAAATTATTTATCAAATTTGTAAAGATAATTCTCTCTCTAACTAAAACTCTAGTATTAAAAGTTCAGCAAACACTACTTCGACTGAAACTTTATTATAAAATATTATAATGGACATTTAAGTTCTTTTTTTTTTTTTTTAATAAATACTGATCTTATTCAAATAATCTGAAGTAATGCAAAAACGTCTAGAGCTAAAGCTCTAAATACCAAGAGCATGGAGCTCTAAACAACAAGAGCAAATTGCTCTAAAAGTACGACATCATGAACAATATCAAGGACTTCTTCCATCCAAATTCTAGAAACCCCAATATTCCCCGCTGCCCTTGCCAATCCATGAGCTACTTCATTTGTTTCTCTTCTTACATGCTCCACCCTCTAGCTCCTAAACCCCGGCAAAATAGCACGGATATCTTCAATAATTTGGCCGAAGTTGCACCATGGTGATCCCCCTATAATAGCTTGGACCATTAATTTGGAGTCCTCTTCCAGTAGAATATTTTGGAATCCCAAATCTCGACCATTGAAACTCAGTTTGTCTAAATCATTTATATCTACAATTTAGTCCTTTTATACATATATTATCTCATAAATAAATAAATATAAATATAAGCAATCTGGCCAAATCTGACTTGATTCCCCCATCTTCACGATTTTCTCTCTTCTCTCTCCTCTCTACCCGGCTTGTGTGTTAGAGCGTGGGTGCCGCGTGAGGTATCTTCTTAATTGAGGGTGGTGGCAGCATGGCGGGAAGGAGAAGATGGTCAGTAGAGGCGAAGGATTTTGAACTGGTGATGACGCAGGGGCTTCGGGGGTGAGGATTTTCGAGAGGAGCAAAGGGAAGCAAAGGTCTATTTTCATCAAGAATGATGAGTTAGAGTGGTTAGAGCGCAATCTGGAGGTTCTGGTGGCAGTGGACAATTCAGAGGTATTCTAGGATCAGTTCAGAACGGGTTACCCACGATTCATTGCGCAACGTTGATCCAATAGGCATGGGTACTTCTTGACGTTAGAGGAGTTTGATGGGAGGCAGAGGTGCGGTTCAGTCCTCATTCCAGAAGGACGATTCGGGCAAGGTTGAAAACGTTTTATTTCGGAAGTGCGTTTAGAAACATCGTCCCTTCGAGGTGCTAAGGAAGAAAAGAATATGCATGAGGGGAAGGAAAGGAGGAGTTATGCCGAGGTTGTGGGTCTGTCAGCATCCCCGGCGGAGGAATGTTTTGGTCCATATACAGGGTATGTGGCGCGAGTGCCTAGATGGTTGAAAGAGTCCTCATCAGCAATGGAGAAGCAAGTTTTAGGCATAGGGGTAACAGGGTTGATGCCAAGGAAGGAGACCCAGATTCCGGCGAGGACACCAAGGGGTCAAGAGGATGAAGATAGTCGACTGCCGGAGGGGAAGAAAAGCAGGGGAATAGAAGTCCAAGAGGCTAGGGCTCCGGCGAGTAAATTACAAGCGCGGGAGAGAGCACCTGTGTCGAGTGATGACACTGTACAAGCGCTGACGGGACGGGAGGTTGGTGAGTGTCAGAATCACACCCATGCTGGTGTAAGCCTTGAGCTCCAGAATGCAGAGAGACGTTGAAGTGGTTGAAAGAGGAAATAGACGCGAGACTTCACAGGTTGGAAATGGCTCTTATAAGGGTGGAGGAAAGTGGGCTACAATAGGTTGAAAAGGGTGGTGTTCTAGCCCAATATGTCAGACATAATGGCAAGCTGAAGGGGAAGAAATGGGCTGCTGGGCATGGTCCAAGGCCCGGGAGAGGCTTAGGATTAGATCAATCCGGGAGTGAGGGAAGTGCACTTAAGGGGGAGGTGGGCTGACAGAAATGGTATACGGCCCACGAGGGGATTTAAGGCTAAAAGGAAGGTTATTGTGTATAACCGTAAAACTGGTGTGGGCTCCGGTATGGGCCAGGAGGCTGGGGTTATGTTGGGTTAAACGGAGAGAGAACGCATGTATCTCACCCATCGATTACAAGCGGCTTGTGGATGGATCAGAAACTGGGTTCGATCGGAGACCATGGGGCCTCGTCATCTGGAGGAGGCACGTGCTTGGAGACGAGTTCACCGGCAGTTGCGGTTATCCCTGCCGAAGTTCCGGCAATTCGCTTGGAGGCTTCGGGAGTTATTCCTAATGGTGAGATCTCGAGAGGAGCAACCGGAGCTCCTCATAGTGGTCCGGCGAAGCTTCTGGTGGTCACAGAATCGGCAGACTCGACAAAGATAGTGAAGGAGTAGCCTTCACCGGTAACTCCTACCACCGACCCAGCGCCAGGAAAGAATTCTAGTGGTGAGGGGTCGCGATTGAAGGCCGGTGATCCTTTGGTTGCGCCGGAGACGGAGTTGATGGTTAGTGGGGAGGAAGCTACTGGTCGCTGGAGACTTTGGCACTGTCTTCTCCAAGGATTGAGGCTAGAGATTTGGTGCCTTGGTCGCACGGTGAGGGGAATTAGAGAGGGGTTCAGACTTGAAGGGCTGGGTTTATCTCAGAATCTAGGAGGCTTTACTGGGTATACTGGGCACTACCCCCCGCTCAATGGGGCTCATCCGAGTATGGTAACTAGGTGCTCAGAATTAGGGAAAATGTGTGAAACTGGCCAATCTATTGGAGAGGGTGGCAGGGGGTGGAGACACAAGACGTAATTCTGGTTCCTTTTGATATTAATGGGCCTTCTCCTCTGAATACTTATGGTCCTACGACTGGGGGTGAGACGGGCTATTTGGATTGGGTCATTCAATGTGCTAATGAGATTTATCCTATTGTGAGGATTTCATATACGGGTCACAAGCTGCAATTATTAGCGCTTTTGACTTTTTTGGAAGAGGAACGAATGAATAATGCGATGATTATTAATTCGAGCAACGGCACTAAGGCAAGAGGGAGGTTAGGAATTTGGAGTGCTCGGTGAATTATGACACTAGGAGTGCAAGCTCTAGCCGTGGCAATTGAAAGGGAATGGGGCATATTGTGGCCTCATGAAGCTAATCATTCTTTCTTGGAATGTGAAAGGGCTGAACAATAAGGAAAAACATTTGAGGGTGAGTAATTTGATCAGAGATTGCAAGGCAGACATTGTTTGTTTTCAAGAAACCAAGGTTCAGAGTATGTCTCACAATATAGTTCGTAGCTTACGGGGGAGGAGTCATGTGGATTGGTGTTGTTTGGATTCTAGTGGGGCTTCGGGTGGTATTTTGATAATGTGGGATAACAGGGTGGTGGAGAAGGTCGATGTTTGTCTAGGTCTGTTCTCCGCGCCATCCCTGCATGTCACCAAGAGCTAAAAAAAAGCAACAGACATTATTTCATTATTTCATTTCGTGCGGGTAGTGCAAAACGCCGACATTGTTTTGTGCGTGTGGGCCGTTGTGGTGGAAAAAACATGCACATTTTGGCTTGGAGTTGCGGGGAGTGACTCCGTTGTATTCACCTAGGAGCGCTTGGGGAAGAAGCGGGTGAAGTTATGTCATAGTTGCAGGGTGGTGCCTGGTCCTACAGAATTGGAAACTACTGGGGTCAGATTTCAACAGATCAAAGTAACGAACTCAGTAGTAAACCAGTCGAAGATGTTTCTTGGCGGAACGATCTTGAGTGGAAGAAGAATGTTATGGGTTTCTTCTCCTACCTCTACAGGGACGTCGAGGAGTTGAGTGAGGGAGGCGTGTCACACCCCTTTTCGGCTGACTGTTGGCTAGCTGGAGCTGACACTTGGTTGCTAGCATGAACGTTGGTGCGGGAGACTTCGGAAGTGCTAGTAAGGCTTTTGATCGTCAGGCTGGGCTGACGAGGTAAGCGACAGTGCTAAGTTGGGTCATGTGAGGGTGCCGGTCAAGGTGCTGAGGCAAGAAGGCAAAGGGCACGAGCGCGCCGGGCGCCGGAGTGCTAGCTAGCTAGAAAGGTAAGGCAGCGAGACCGGGCCGCGGGTATGATGGCACTGTGCAGCTGGGCAGGCTAGAGCCACAAGCTTGGTGGAAAGGCGCTATGACAAGTGGCTGGGGCGCTTGCTGGGCTCTCTCTGATCGAAATGTGGAATGCTGCTTGAAGCTTTTAGTTTTATGTGTAGCGAGTCAGCTAATGAGAGTATACGAAAGGAGTCTAGCCCCAAGGGAGTAGAAGTTTTCCTACAGATGCTTTTTTTTAGCTCTTGGTGACATGATTTCGATAGCAAACGGTCCGTCCGCCCATGAGGGTTCGTAAATTTCTGTTCTACGAATGGAGATCTAGCCGCAAAAGGAAAGTTTTTTTTTAGATGAATAATTTTTAATTAAACACTAAACAAAACTTAAATACAAGGAAGGGCAGCCAAGCAGGCCCCCAACATCAAACACGGCTACTAAAGCAACCAAACCGCTAACAGAGCCAGAACAACTAAGCCATCAGCCTCTAATTACATTCTCAGACAACATCCAAGACCTCACAAGCCATCTATTAAGAATAGAAGGCTGGAAACCAGAAAGTAAATTTACCCTGGATCTAACCCCAACCAGAATATCTGAAAAAATATTTTCAACATTCCTCTCCTTATTTATACTTACTATAGGGCGAGCACTTTCGTACCTTCCTAGGCTTGCTCCGAAAAATCCTCGCATTTCTCTCCCTCCAAAGATAATACACCGCAGCCGCTAACATTAACTTGACAATAAGGCTCAAAAGGAGTGAAACTGCTTGACCATAGGGAAAGGGACTTCCCTTTAAAATTGGACACCATCCATTGAATGGTCTCTCCCCAGTCCAGATTAGACCAAGGCAAATTACATTTACTGCAGAGGAGGCGCCATATACCTTCAGAGAAGGGGCATGAAAAGAAAAGGTGGTCATGGCTCTCGCCCTCGTTTCCACAAAGGACGCATCGAGTATCCCGGGAAAGACCAATGGAAGCCAAAATATCTCGAGTACTCAATTTCCCCCTAATGGCCAACCAAAGAATCACTGCATGTCTAGGGATCCTTTTGCTAAACCAGACAACCTTATGCCAATCCACCCTAGGGCCACGGGTGCGAACGCTTTCCCATGCGCTCTTTATAGAAAATATTCCATTGGGAGTCTCAGTCCAAAGAACCCTATTACCTTCACGTTTCAAATTTCCACGGGCTACCTCTCTCAACTTTAACAGCTTTCCCCAAGCCCAAGACCACCCTCCTGCTTAGGAAGACAAATACTCGCCCAGGCAACCTTTGCCCCACCATGGCTGAGGTCACTCCCCTTCCACAGGAAATTCCGAAGAACTTGCTCCACCTGCTTAATCACACTTTTAGGCAAAATGAACAAGGGTGACCAGTAAGTCTGGATGGCAAAAAGAATGGAATTAATCAATTGCAACCTGCCTGCGTAAGACAATGCCCTACTCGCCCAACTTCTTGCCCTGGCAACGATTTTGTCCACCAGAACTACAATCCGTCTTCCTAAGCCTGGAGGAAATTAAGGGAACCCCAAGGTACCTCACAGGAAGAGAACCCGCGCTATATCCAAGAATACTCAGAATTTGCTCCTGTTAAGTTTCTGAAATTCCACAGGAGAAAACATTGCTCTTCTCCGGATTGGGGGAAAGCCCAGACAAGCCACTAAACCGGGATAAGCAGTCCTTTATCAAAGATACTGATCTAACCTCCCCTTTGCAGAAAATGAGGAGGTCATCCGCGAAACAGAGGTGTGTGATGCTCTCTTTCTGACATCTCCAATGGAACCGAAACTGCCCTTCATTAACCATGCCATTAAGCATTCCAGAAAAAGCCTCCATTACTAGTACGAAGAGATAGGGCGACAAAGGATCACCTTGTCGAAGCCCCCTTTCCCAGGGAAGAAACCATTTAGCTCACCATTAATACTAATGGAAAACCTGGTTGTAGAAATACACTCCCTGATCCACTGCAGCATGATCCCAGGAAAGCCAAGAGTACGCAAAGTAGCAATAAAGAAATTCCATCTAACTGTGTCATAGGCTTTCTGAAAGTCAACCTTAAGAGCACAGCGGGGAGAGCCAGAGTTCCTGTGATAGTTCCTCAAAAGCTCCTGGGCTAGCAGAATGTTGTCTCCAATTCTTCTACCTGGCACAAACTTTGTTGCTTACCAGCAATCAAACTACTGCAGCAAGAAAACGGATGCGCGTTACTAACGCGCAACGGCTTTCGCGCTAGCGCGCTCGGCCGTTGCTTGTTCTAAAGCGCAACGGCTTTATAAAGCTCAATCCCATCCCTTGCTTGTTCTAACGCACAACGGCTTTCTAGCAGCTCAATCCGTTGCTTGTTGCTCCAACTTAGGAGTAGGGGCTCTAGAGTCTTTTCCGCGGGCTGCTATGCTAGTTGTAGCGCGCGTTAGCTTTACTAATATAATATCAAGTAAAGGGGACTTTATCATGATCTTACGAATCTACAACTCTCTTTACTGAGCGAGACTCCACCCAGATCTAAAGAATTCGCCAAAGAGCCTTCTTCTAACTAGGAGAGTCAGCAAGCTACCGGAAGCGAAGCTTCTGGCTCCCCCTTTGAATTTCCAATTCCTCTTTTTCATTCTACTTAGGTGGAGCAATCCGAACTCTCGACAGAATATAAAAGAGGTTTTTATTCCTGTGTAGACACCTCAACGAACTGATGGGACATGCTGTGGTATATTGGGGGTGATTTTAATGTCACTCGGTTCCCTAGCGAAAGATCAGGTTAAGCCCATTTGGATTCGACCATGATGGAATTTTCAGACTTTATTTCTGAACAAGGGTTGATGGATCTTCCCTTGATTGAGGGTTCGTTTACATGGTCAATTTCTAATGATCCCCCTCTGTGGTCAAGGATTGATCGGTTCCTGATTTCCCCGGAGGTGGAGGCCCGGTTTCCTGGGGTTAGGCAGAAGAGGCTCTCCCGCCTGTGCTCGGATCATTTCCCAATCATTTTTGAGCTAGGGGAAGTGTCAAGGGAGAAGAGGCCGTTTAAATTAAAAAATATGTGGCTTAAAGCGGAAGGTTTTGTGGCCCTAATGAAACAATGGTGGGACTCCTATGTGTTCCAAGGTACGCGGAGCTTTGTTCTTGCTTGTAAGCTCAAGGCTTTGAAGTTGAATTTGAAGATATGGAATGAGGAGGTGTTCGGCAACATTGATAGGAATAAGAGGATGCTTCTTGAAGAGCTTCGGTTGTTGGATGTGAACGAAGAAACTAGGGCATTGGATGCTGGCGAGGTTATGAGAAAGGCGGAAGTGGTTCGAGAGTTAGAGAATTGCACTCTTATGGAGGAGGTGAGTTGGAGGTAGAAATCCAGGGTGATGTACGGCGACAAGTGTACCGAATTCTTTCATTCTATAGCCAACTTTAATGGAAGACATAACGCTTTGGATACTCTTATGATTGGGGATAACACCTCATTCTATCCCTCCGAGATTAGTGAGCACATTGTTGAGTTCTATTAGAAACTTTTCTCGGAGCAAAGCCGGTGGAGGCTTGTGGTTGACAGTATCTCCTTTGATTCCATTTCGGAGGTGGAGGCTAGTTGGTTAGAGAGAGAATTCGAAGAGGACGAGGTTAGAAAGGTAGTGCAACAAGGCGTCGGGCCCCAATGGGTATTCTATGGCTTTCTTACAATCTTGCTGGGAGGTTGTGAGGGAAGACGTTATGAAGGTGTTTAGTGCATTTCATGCAGGAGGGTTGTTTGAGAAGAGCATCAATGCTTCTTTCATCTCGCTTATTCTGAAGGTTCCCGGCGCTATCAATCTCAAAGACTTTCGGCCAATTAGCCTTGTGGGAAGTATCTACAAAATCATAGCCAATGTTTTAGCTAATAGATTGAAGGTAGTTCTGGACAAGATTATTTCCCAGTCCCAAAGTGCTTTTATCAAGGGTAGGCAGATTCTAGATCCTATCTTGATTTCTAATGAATGCCTTGATAGTTGGTTGAGATCTGAAGAACCAGGGGTTATTTGCAAAATGGATATAGAAAAAGCTTATGACCATGTGAATTGGGACTTCTTGTTATACATGCTAAAGAGGTATGGTTTTGGCGGGATTTGGTGCTCTTGGATAGAACATTGCATTTCTTCGGTGCGGTTCTCGATTCTGATCAATGGTTCTCCTAATGGCTTCTTTAGCAGTTCCAGGGGTTTGAGACAAGGGGACCCCTTGTCTCCTTTGCTGTTTGTTTTTGTAATGGAAGCTTTAAGTAGGATGATTTTGTGCGGCAGTTAATGGGGGGCTTATAGAAGGGTTCCAAGTCAGTAATATTACACTTTCTCATCTTTTGTTTGCAAATGATACCTTGATTTTTTGCAATGGTTTACCCATCCAGCTACGTTATTTGCAGAGTTTATTCTTGCTCTTTGAAGCTGCTTCCAGGTTGAAGGTTAACTTGTCCAAATCGGTGTTAATTCCAGTGAGGAATGTGGAGCAAGTGGACAGGTTAGCAGGTATTTTAGGGTGTGGGGTTGCTTCTTTGCCAGTAAAGTATCTTGGGTTGCAGCTGGGGGCTTCTTTAGTAAGGCTAAGCATATTTGGGACGGAGTTATCGAGAAGATAGAACGTCGGTTGGCTGGGTGGAAAAGGTTGTATTTGTCGAAGGGTGGAAGAGTCACGCTGATCAAGAGCACTCTCGCCAATTTGCCTACTTACTTTTTGTCTCTTTTCCTCATTTCGGTTAGCGTTGCTAAGCAGATTGAGAAGCTGCAGCGGGATTTTCTATGGGGAGGTCTAGACGAAGAGTTCAAGTATCATCTGGTGAAGTAGTCGAAGGTATGCACTCCGATTAAGGAGGGAGGTTTGGGTATCAGAAACTTAATGATATTCAATCACGTCCTGTTAGGAAAATGGTTGTGGCGCTATGGAGTTGAGAGAGATAGTTGGTGGAGGGTTGTGGTGGATGCGAAGTTTGGAAATGTTTGGGGAGGGTGGTGCTCAATGGAGCTGGAGCCGGGTGGATCTTTTGGGGTGGGGTTATGGAAGAACATTTGGAAATGGTGGGACACTTTCAAAGGGTTTACTCGGTTTGAGGTGGGGGTCGAGACTAGGGTTCGTTTCTGGCATGATTTGTGGTGTGGTAATACGACTCTCAAGATAGCTTTCTCAAGCTTATTCAGCATTGCATGTGCCAAGGACGCCTCAGTTGCGGATTATTTGGAGGTGCTGGGTGGCTCTAATCAGTGGAATGTTAGTTTTGCTAGAGAGGCTCATGATTGGGAGGTAGATGTTTTGGCCTCTTTTTTTCAGGTGTTACATTCTGCTCGAGTGAGTCAAGGGTGTGAAGATAGGTTGTGGTGGAAATCTTCCAAAAGAGGCTGTTTCAAGGTCAAACTCTTTTATACCTCCTTAGCTTATACTGAAGGGAGGGGCTTCCCTTGGAAGAGTGTGTGGCGAACACAAGCTCCTCCAGGGGGAGTTTCTTTGTGTGGTCGGCGGCTTTGTGCAAAATTCTGATCCTAGATAACCTCAGGAAGCGACAGGTGATTGTAACGAACAGATGTTGTATGTGCAAAAGGAGTGAGGAGACGGTAGATCATCTTCTCCTTCATTGTGAGGTTGCTTATGCTCTGTGGTGTACTTTTTTTGGTCAGTTTGGTTTGTCTTAGGTGATGCCGAGACAGGTTTCGGATTTACTCGCCTGTTGGTGGTCTTCGGGGAGGAGGGGGAGTGCTACGATTTGGAAGATGGTGCCCACTTGCTTTTTTGGTGTTTATGAAGAGAAAGGAATAATAGGTATTTTTTGAGAACTTAGAAGGGACCTTGGAAGATATCTTAGCCTCGTGTTTTTGTACTTTGTATCTCTGGACCGTGGCGCATGTCTTTCCGGTGTCGATTATTTATAATGATTTTCTTTTTTGCTTTGTTACTTCTAGTTAGGTGATCCCGTTGTATACTTCCAGTGTACATTGGGGCACCTTTACACTTTTAATAAAACAGTTTATTACTTATCAAAATATATATAATCCAACACTATCTTAGATAAGATGAAAGAACATATGTATTGTAGAGCTTTCTTAATACTCTTGTAGATTATATAGTCTAAGCAAAACCTTATTCAACAGTACATTCCCACTAAATCTCGCCAGATGACTGCACTGCAAGATCCTGGCCAGCAGATCATGGAAATAATCATTTGTGAGCAGCAAGTATCCCATTGAATCAGGTTGACGCTGAAGGTCAAAAAGCTGCACTTCATTGACAGATTGAGTGTTGTAGGCAAACTCCCCAACCATGATCTCCAAATTAAACCCTACATATATGAAAAATCAAGAGCTATGTTAGGTGAGGGTCCCCATTTCCAAGCTGAGAAGCTAAGAGGAAGTGTGCCACTGCCAACAATAGAAAGAACTTCCCATCCCTGAGTGATGCTACACAAGGTTTACTTCTTCAAGACAAGAAATTGTTATGGCTGTCTGCAACAGCCTTGGGATGCTGTTAATCTGAGGGAGAAGCTTTCACTTTCAACAGAAGAAAGCACATGCCAATAGGTGGTAAACCAATCAATTGATGAATCTTTATAAATTCAGTTTTGCTTAAGTTATAAGTCAAAGTGGTTCAAGTGGCTCAGTCGTCGGACAACTTCTGTTGCATCTCTTAGCACCTCCTATGGCCATGATTGGTCACAAAAGTGTGATTTACCGGAAATGAGTCCAAATCTAATGGATCAGTTGGGCTATCTACACATTTAGGAACATGGACCAAACGCCCAAAAATGGCCATTTTCTCTGACAAGTTCTCTAGGGCATTATGCTTGTTCGCAAGTTCCATGAGCACCTTGATCCTTCTAAAAGAAACCTGGCTTGGCTTATGCCCCTTCTCTACCATCTGCAAAAAACACTTCTCTGCTTCCACCAACTTTCCCATATCACACAGAAAATCAAACAACACATCAGATACCAAGGTATAAGACCCAAAACCCTTCTCCACCATGTCAGCCCATAACTGTAGAGCCATCTCCATCTTTTCCTGCCTCTTAAACAACCTAATTAGGAACATACAAGACTGTGTATTTGGCAAGCATCCAGTATCCATCATCCTCCGGTACAAATTCCAGGAACTTGACAAATCATTCGACCAGAAGAAAACCCTGAAAAATAAATTGTACGTAGTTGCATTTGGATTTAAACCCTTGTTCAGCATCTCATCCATCAATTTATAAGCTTCACCAAGCCTCTTTGCAATACAATAATTCCTTATAGCAGCATTATATGCAGCAGCATCTGGGTAACACCCATATTCCTTCATTTCCTTCAAAACATCTCTAGCCTTATCTGGCTGACCAATCAACCCCAGGCCTCCAATAAGACTAGTATACGTGATCACATCCGGCAATATATCATCATCCCGCATGTTCTCAACCACCTTATATGCCATGTCCACTTCTCTTCCCTTACAATAAGCATCAACCAAACAATTATATGAAACAATATCTGGCTTCACACCCATTTCCCTCATCTCCTCAAAGAACTCCTTGGCCTCCTCCGAGGACTTCCACCCCGACAACAATATATTAAAAGTCTGCAAATTCGGCTTAAACTGATTCTTCAAACTATGATAAACATTCCTCGCATCTGCCATAGTCTTCTCTTGACACAAAGTCCTTAACAACGCATTAAAACAACCCGTATCAAACTCCGGCACGAGCTTCTTAAACTTTCTAAATGACTCTACAGTCTGCCTAACCGAACAAACCTTAGCAATTCTACCTAAAACGACCATAACTGTTCGCTGCGATATCAGGGACCGATCTTTTTGCTTCATTTCAATCAAAAGCTCCCAAATTTTATAAAACGCCCGACTCCTACCAAGTATATAAAGCATCGTATCCAACGAAAAAGCAGTGTGATAAAACCCTCTTCTATAACCAGTGTAATTGAAAAACTCCAAGGCCTGTAAAGGGTTTCCATGGCTGAACCTGACCCTTTTCAGAACCTTATCAATCAAATCATTTGAGAGGAAAACCCCACTAGATTTCAACGATTGCTTCAAGTTTTTCGAAGAAGTAGAGCTACTGATTATGCGAAAAACCGTCTCAACGTCGTCGTTTAGAGACGGGTTTCCGGAGCAAAATGGCCTAGAGAGAAATGGGACTGAGTGAACGTACCCGAGTTGTGGGAGAAATGCGAGGCGCTTAGCAGTAGTCATCATCGTCAGCGTGCTGATACACAACTTTGATTATTTGCTTTACTCTGGTTTTCTGTGTGTTATTCTTTGATTTTGGGTGAGAAATATGAGGGATTCGGTGGAAATAAGAGAGACTGAGAAATAAATTTCGGAACTCAGCAAGAACCAGAAGCTCGATTTCAAAAATCACAACTGGGAAAAGACTCGGGGCTTGCTCGCTCGCACTGGAAAGGTACCGTTGGAGCTAGGTTTGGGAATTGGTACCTCCTCCTAACGACAACGTATTGACCCACAGCGTTGCTATTAATCAAAGAAAAAAAGAGAAAAGTGCTACCTCATTGTCCACGTTCCCCTAAACTATCCTTTTTTTTTTTCTTTTTTTTTTTGACTTAAGAATCTGATATCATTCATAAGATGAACAGAGCCGGAGCTCTACAAAGCAAGAGCTAAGCGCTCTAAATTGACTAAATCAAAAATACAATTAGGAGTTTCCTCCAGCCAAACTTTGTCCGAATAACTTTTCGCTGCCTCCTTTGCTAGTATGTGTGCCGCCATATTTGTTGCTCTTTTGACATGGCACACCTCCCAGTTCTTGAACCCCTTTAAGACTAATTTGGCATCATCAATAACCTGTCCATAAGATAAACTGCTTGATTCCATCGCTGCCAGGGCTCGAACCACATGTAGGGAGTCACCTTCAAGGATCACTTGGCTCAAACCAGTATCACGACTGAACTCCACCGCTTGGAGTGCTGCTACTGCCTCAGTTGTAGCTGGGTCAAGGACGCCTTGTATGGTCTTGCTGAGAGCTGCAAAAACTTGCCCCTGGTCGTCCCTGATTATCACCCCGATGCCAAGCCTCTTCTCCTTAGCATTAATGGCAGCATCCCAATTAGCTTTGTAGCTGTCATGGGGAGGATTCGACCAACATTGCTGAAAAGGCGAGCTGTGTGCTGCCCCTTGGTTGGCTTCTGTCTGATTAGCTTTTGAAAATTGAGTTTGGTAGTCCTCTGCATCTTGAACTAGCCTCTGCGGGTGTATAAATTCTCCTCCGTGCAGAGTTTTATTTCTCCGTTTCCAAATTTGATGGGCAATAAATCCCGCCAGCTCAAGTTCTTCAATCTTGCATTTCCCCATTAAATATTCCAGCACCTCCATAAAATTCTCTCCAGGACAACAACTCTTTTGAAAAGTCAGTTTGCTTCCACCCCATACATCTTGAGCCGAAGGGCAATCCCACAAAATATGTCGAGCTGTCTCCACTCTCCCTGTGCATATGAAACAATTTCCATCTTGGATAACATTCCTTCGTTTAAGATTATCTCTCGTTGGGAGTATATTACAGCACGCCTTCCATAAAAACATTTTGACAGCACTGGGTATTCTCAGTTTCCATAAATTATCCCAGAAATTTTTCCGGTTGTGCCGACATGAACTCTCACCCTTCGAAGATTCACATCGCTCTACCTCCAAGTGGTAAGCACTGCGCACTGAGAAAACACCTGTGTGGGTAGGACGCCATATGAGCTTGTCTGGTTGCTGATATTTGCTTATTGGCAAATTGAAGATAATTTCTGCCTCCTCCTCAGAAAAAGATCTTTGGATGAGCTCAGTGTTCCAAGACAAGGTAGTCGGATCGATCAGAGCACTCACCCTAGCATCTTTGGGCAAATTTGTATTTACCGATTGAATAGCAAATGTCGTTGGCTGTGGGATCCACCTATCCTTCCAAATGGATACTTTTCGCCCATCCCCAATCCTCCAAAAAGAGCCTGCGTGAAGTAGCTCTCTAGCCGAAAGGAAACTCCTCCATGCAAAAGAGGGCCGACTTCCAACCTTTGATTCCCAAAAGGACACCCTAGGAAAATATTTTGCTTTGATGATTCTTGCCGCTAAACTCTCCGGATTTTCCAACAACCGCCAACATTGCTTGGCTAGGAGAGCTTTATTAAAACAAACCAAATCTCTGAATCCCAAACCACCTTGAGATTTTGCCTTACTTAATTTCTCCCAACTCATCCAATGGATTCTCCTCTCCTTATCCTTTTGCCCCCACCAAAAATTTTGCATCAACTGATTTAACTCCTTACATAATTCTTTTGGGAGAAGAAAAATGCTCATACTGTAAGTGGGGATTGCTTGGATAACAGTTTTTAATAAAACCTCCTTCCCCGCCTGAGAGAGTAGTTTAGCTTTCCAATCGGTAATACGTTTCCTTACTCTATCTTTGATGTGCAGAAATTCCCGAGTCCGGGATTTACCAACAAGAGCTGGTAGGCCGAGGTACTTGTCAAATCTTTGGGAAGACCTAAACTATCCTTTGGGTCAATATCTTCCTCAAATTACTAAAATAATGTCAATATAGTTAGAGGGTGTTAATTCGTGTTTATATATGAAGTTTAAAGTAATTTATGTCAATCATAACTCGACCTATTTAATTAAATAGAGCAGACTCTCAATCTTAACTCGTTGAGTCGCTACAAAATGGTCAGCTCTAAATGTCACATGTCGGGTCATTTCAAAACATAAGTATAAGATTATATGTTAGAGCATTCTCAATGGAAGAGCCAAATATTACTTTTATCTAAAATATCTCTTCAAATGTTTAAAAAACCTCTCACATTAGATTAGCAAAAAAAAAATGTAAAATAGATATTTGATTGAAAGAGCTAAAAAAAAAAACTAAATGTAAAAGCACTTTTGAATTGAGTTATTTTATTTTTCATTGTTTCTCTTACATGTTTTCTCTTTTTTTTCCAAATATTTTCCTACTTTTTCTCTGCATGTTTTCTTTTTCCTAAATTTTTTTCCATTTTTCATTTCACAGAACTCTTTTTCCCAAAACCTTTCTTACTTTTAATAGTATTTTAATAGAATAGATAGAAATATAACTAATTAAATGTAGAGACATTTAAAAATGGCTTAACTAAACTAGATAAAAGTGAGTTTTGAGAAGTCATTTTACATAAAAATATGGCTCCTCCATTAGGAATGCTCTAATAATAAAGGTATTTTATGATTAAAATACCTCAGAAAAATAAAAAATGCTAGAGTTACAACCATTTTCACAAATAGAATTGCACGGATCAGGATCTCCTCCCATTATTGGAAGAAAATGAGAATCTCATATTCTCAATCCTGACCGTCCAATTTGATCAAATGGTCTACAGCTTGCCATGCGTTCCACTATAAATTAAATACTAAAATATTAAATAACTTTTAAAAAATAAATAAAAATTAAAAAAAAATCAAATCAAATAACAAAAAAATAATAAAAAAGCTGGGGTGGCCAACCACCCCAGACCGCCGTTCTAGGGTGGCCGAAGCCACCCCATGGCCCTTGGCGGTGGTTCGGCCACCTCCAAGGGCCAAAAAAATTTTGAAATTTTTTTGATTTAAACTTTGGGAGTGACCGAACCACCCCCAAAGACTATAAGGGTGGCTTCGGCCACCCCTTATAGCTAAACCCATTTTAAGAAAATAATGGGTTTAGCCCTTAGGGGTGGCCAATCCACCCCCAAGGTCCAAATTAAAAAAAAAAAATTAAATTAAATTTTTTTCGGCCTGGCCACCCCTAAACTCAATTGGGGTGGCCGGCATCCCTTATAGGGTGGCTGGCCACCCAGCTTTTTTATTATTATTTTTTATTTGATTTGATTTTTTTTATTATTTTAATGTTTATTTATTTTTTAAAAGTAAATTAATATTTTAATATTTAATTATTGTGGAACACTTGGCAAGCCGTAAACCATGGGATCAAATTGGAGATTAAGAATATGATTCTCATTTTCTCCCAATAATGGGAAGGGACCCTGATCCGAACTGCACAAGGTGACATGGCCACGTTGGTTTGTTTTTTTTTATTATTTCTTTTCTCAATTTTTGTTTTCTTCTTCCTTCTCTTTCTCTTTTCTCACCTGCGTCGGAGAGTGTGAGACGATAAGAGAGAGAGACTCGAGGGTTCACACTAACTCTAAAATCAAACCCGACAAAATTCTCAAAACCCATTAGGTTAGGATTAAGAAAATTGACACAAAAATCCTCCACAATTGAGACCTATAATCAAATGCTCACAAGAATCCATGGCTACCAAAATTAACACAAGAAAACCCAACTATAACTAAGAATTAAAAACAAAAGGGAACAATTTATACCCTTGAAGAACCCATTTTTCTGAAACTTCTCTCTCTCTAGCTCTTTGTCCCTCTGTCTCTGCTCATTTTCTTCCTCCCTGAAACTCTCTGCCCAGCTCTCTCTCTTCCCATCCTCACGCCATCTCTGTTTTCTCTCAAATCCCACTCTCTCCCTGCATCTCACTCTGCTCTGCCTTACGCCCATCTCTGTCGCCATCTCTGCTCCTTCACGTGCTCTCTTAACTCCGTCCCTCTCCCTCTCTTTCTAGGTCGTCTCTCTATCTCACTGCCTGTTCGTCTCTCCCTCAGTCCCAAAATTTTCTCTCTTCTCTCCTTGCGTCTCTCTCTCATCGTCTCACACTCTCCGTCACTCTCTGCAAATGGACAAAGGCAAATAGGAGCAGGTGAGAAAAGAGAAAGAGAAGGAAGAAGAAAACAAAAGAATGAGAAAAGAAAGAACACAAAAAAAAAAGAAAAAAAGCAAACCAACGTGGCCACGTCAGTTTGTTCAATTCTATTTGTGAAAATCGTTGTAACTCTAGCATTTCTCTTATGAAAAATATGTTATCCTCATGGGCCATGATATTAAGAACGCCGGCGTTTATGCATGCCAGGCTATTTATTATTTTTTAATAATTATAATAATAAAATATTATATTTTATTATTTTGAAATATCAAATTACCTCGACGTGCGTCACACCGAGCGTGATGTTTAACATCACCTTATCCTTATAGATAACATTAGAAGTAAGAATTATAATTTAAATATTAAAGATAAGTATTATCATTAGAGTAGTTTATTCTACTTATGCATTGTAAATGTTTATTTAATGACATGAAGCTCATTAATAAATTAAGAGAATTAATCACAAATCTTGTTTAAAAAAGAGTTTTAAGTTTCTTTAAAATCTAGAACCTAAAATCTATCATGTTACGTGCTTACAAAATTATTCACATAATATTATATAAATCAACTTTAACCAAACTATAAACTTATTTAACTAAACAGATCAGACACCCGAACTTTAAATTACAAAATCAATGATAAGTTTCTTTCATACATGTATTCTATGATCGATTCACTATGTTGAAAGGAAATGATCAATGATAATGAAAGTAATGTTTGCCAGCGTAGTCACTTTCTCATTCTCCCCCTCTATTAATTGGTGATTCACTTATAGGCAACCTCCTGCAGTACACACCTTCACAATGTATAGCTTTGTTAACTCCATCTATAACCCAATTCATCACTTCCCGATAAGACTTTTCACTCGAAGATTTGTAGGCATATATCATGCAACTTCTCCAGTGCATCGCCATAATCGGATTGGCAAGCCTCCAATCGCTGCTTATCCATTGGGTCTGTAATGCTTTCAAGAATTTTGGGGATTCTATCAATGGTTTCTTGTACAACGTCAAATTCGTCAATGTTCAAGGCAATGGAGAGGAGGGCTAGCCCATGTCTGTCAGCTGCCGGAGTACGTGGGTCATATATGGATATAAACTGTGGGGATCGAAACGAATCTGTAATTTAATATGAAGATCATATTAGATTGCCTATTGCTATTTTGCTATTGATTTTTCCTTTTAGGCAACATTGGTAAATCACAAACAATGATTGAAAAATGTTGAACTTTCCCATATAATCAATATTTATCAATCATCGGACCTTCTTTGATGTGAATTATAGAGAAATGCTACGAATTGTTTTGGTGTTCTCCTCCTAAGTGGATGAAGAGAACACCAAAACAATACCAAGAGAAACAGTAGCTTTCTCTTCTTCTTTTTTTTTTTTTTTTTTTTTTTTTCCCTCGAGTTAATCAATAATTTAAATCTTCTCCATTTCCTTTGGTCAATCTCACTCGAACAAACAAAAATATTTCCACTTCTATTGAAGGGATTACAAAAAATTTCAGCATGAAAGGATCACATTGGATTTTTCAATATGAAACGAAGATTATTTCACGACAATGGCACTACTATACATGTACGTACAACCCTTAAAGACAATTCTAAGCTTACAATACATTTTATATCGATTAACGTAATATATTTTAAATAATAACAATCGTAAAAAGTAACATTACTCTACGCACCTATTTCACAACCATTGGGAAGCCTACATTAAGCCGCTAATGGAGCCATCACATGCTGAACATAACCAGCCTCGATCGGAAAAAGCCACCAAGAATTGCTGAATCTTCACCATCAGGCACCGCCTCCTTATACTTTTTGTAGTCCAATGATTTGTCATTGTAAATCTCCCACCAATTCTTTACTAGCAACGTCTTTATGTCTTCTCTTAATTTGCATGCATGTTCTCTCCTCTCCCATCATATTTCCATGGCTTTAAACCCTAGTATATATTAGTGTACAAATGGAACAGTTTAACAATTGTTAACGGATCTAGAAATTCTCACCAATAAATTGTTTGGATTGCTAGTAATTCGACCCACAAATGCAAAAGACCCCTCTTAGGACATACTTACCTGCCCATGCAAGTTTTGGATACCTGACCATCTCTCAAACAGTAGTTTCTTATATTTATTACTTGAATTGGTAGACAATTGTTAACCGATGGAGTTTCTTAGCAATTCAACTAACAAATATGAAAGAGCTCTTATAAGACTTAACTACCCAAACAGATTTCTCTTATATTTGTTGTCTGAATTTAGTGTGAGAAAAACACTCACAGCAGCACAGAAGTGAATAACTTTGACTTTTTCTAGATCCACTTCCTAGTCCTCGTGGCGCCACAACATATGAAGAAGAAGATTGTAAAGTATAGGGATGGGCTAATAATTATCCCAAAAGAACATGTTCAAGAAGTCCTGCCAAATTAAACAAACATAATCCAGGAATAACCCATTAAACACGAGTACCAAACGAGCACTAAAAACTAGATTAATCGCAAAAACTTGCTTAGCACCGATCGACAATCGATTTTTGACAGTCAGTATATGGAATAAAAATATTGTTTTGACATCAGTTTAGTAAGCGATAGAAAAAAAAAAAACTTTTTTGTTTGTTAATTGATTGTTCAAATGAATTCTGAATTTTATCTAATAGGGTTCTTTGTTGTGCTCATCCAGCTGATTTGTAGTTATCATTTTGATATCTGTTCAAGAATTTACTTTTTTCTTTCCTTTCATTTATAAAGCATATGCTTTATGAATTCTGTACTTACAATTAAGAAATTTGATAAATTTTAATATAAAAATTTGTAACCGACTTAACCGACCACCAATTAACTTAAAAAGTCAAAACTATTACTTGCCAGTTAACCAACTTTCATGAATCGATAGGCAAAATTATTCCTACCGGCCGACACCAACTGAATCGATGCACACCCCTAATTTTTAGTTCATCTCTCCCTCTCTATATTTTTTTCTTTCAAATCAATCTATCATTAAATTGACTAAGACACGCAACTAGGCTAAACACTTCTTTTTTTAAAATAATAAATATCTCGAAATCGCTCAACCTCGATCTCTATTAGATCTTTATTTATATAAAAGGGTTGCTCAATCTCGATCTAAATAAAAGGTAGTCTTCATATATAGCAGCAGGTAGAACATCCTTCTCATTGACCATTACATTCAACCTCTTCTTTTTTGCCCAATTAGTTTACTCATTTAAGCATCAAAAATATCTCCCAACACACCCGACAAGAGAGAGAGAGAGAGAGAGAGAGAGAGAGTTGAAAACTCAAAATACATGTATTCATCACTCTAAATCACACATTATATACAGACCCAATTAACAGCCAACGACTCTTTAACAGTTTGGAAATCATGACTTAATCAAGCACCAACAAAAACATTAAAAAGGTCAAAGCCAAAAATCGAAACCTTATTCGCATCAAAATCTCTCCATCCATCCTTTTTAACTCTTTGCAGTTAACTCTAAATTAAGCCGCTGATGGCGCCGTCACATACTGAATCGCACAAGCCTCGGAAAGAGCAGACAAGAACGGCTGCATGTTCACCGCCTCCGCTTCCCCATTCGCCGCCATCGCCGGCGGCGGCGGTAGCTTCTTGTAGTCCAACGATTCATCATTGTAAATATCCCACCAATTCTTTACAAACATCTTTATATCCTCCCTCTGCATGTTTTCTTCTTTCCCTGTATACCTCCATGGCTTTGATCCCTGCAGGCATCATCATAATTATCCCACAAATCAAACCTATTAGGCTACATTAATTCATAATCAATACCATTACCATCACACAATTAAGTACACTCACCGCTGCACAGTAGTGAACAACTTTCACTTTCTCTATCTCCACATTTTCTGGGTGTCGCCACAACATAGCAAGCACTAGATTGTAATCCACAGGGATGGGCTTGTAAACATTCCTGAAGTACATGTTCAAAAAGTCCTGCCAAAACAATCATAATCCAACATATTTTCAGCACAACATATATATCTATATAGGAATATCCCATTAAACATAAACATATATAAAAAAGCAAGATTAATTGCAAAAACCTGCTCAGCAAATGAAGTAGGTGGTGTGACTTGTACGGTGTTCAAGAGGTCATGGCAGGTGGACAAACTGGGTTGGTACACAAACATGCCGGCGTTGAAGTAAAGGGACGGTGGCTGGCCCAACTCCGGTGGCCACGTCACCCTGTCAGGGCACTGCTGGCAGTACCCGATCTTGTACTGCAGCGTGTGACTCCATGTTTTCTCACAGAAGCAGTCCATCACGGCGTAGAAATACCCATCCGGCAGATCAAACAGGTGGTCGATGTTGTCAAACACCTGGATATCTCCGTCCAAGTAGATCATTTTACTGTACTCCACAAACTGCATCCAATACCAAATTATGGTTAAATTGCCTCGAAATTAATTAAACTGTAGTTTCAAGATTACCAAAATAACCTTATAGAAAAGAAAACCGGAAGAAAACAAGCAAACGAGGTTCCACACGAGTCCCCCATGCTAGATCGCCACGTGTAAGAACGGGAGACCCGGAGAACCCCCACGTGTAAAAAAGAAATAAAGACAGCTTATGCAAAGACCGCGTAACGTTAATATCTTTCTTCGTACCTCCCATATGCGTAGCTTGGAGTAGTTGATGACGTAATAGGCCATGGCGAACTGGGTCTGGCTTTCGGGCGGGTAAACGGGTTCGATCTCACGGACTATGCAGCCCTGTGACTCAAGGATCCGACGGTGCTCCTCAGGCACGTCGGGTAGCACCGCGACGACCAAAGGGTACGCCGTTTTGGTCTTCCTCAGCCCCTTGGCCAGGCCGACGACGCCCTTCACGTAGTCTGCGTTTCCGGCCAAGAAAGTCACGAAGGCCCGGCTTGGCTTCGTGACGGGTTTTACAGACGCTGGAAGGAGCTCAGGAGCCATGTCGAGGTCACGTGAGTCGCTCGTGGAGTGTGATATCTCTGAGAGAGAGAGAGAGAGAGCCTGTGTGTGAGTGAGAGAGCCGGGGGAGGTGTTCGTGTATATATAGAGGTGAAATGAAATGAAAATGAAAATGCAAGAGAAATTTCGGGTGGATTCGTTTATACAACTTGGGATGATATTGGGCTGTGTGCTTGCCACGTGTACATGTGAGGAGATCCAACGGTGGGTGGCGGGTTGCGGGAAGGTTCTGGAGATGGAAGAGACTGGAAGGTCCTTTAATTTGCTAAGATTGTGATGGGGTGGTGAAGGGTGATCGTCTGCGAGTATGACTCGGTGCTCACGTGAAGCTCACGTGAGTTACTATTAATTCACAACTTGGATTTTGTCACTACAAATACAATAGTTGCTATTTAAATTGGCCACTGTGTATTAATTAATTGTTGGTTTTTGTGTTAATTATTCGGTAAAGTCAATATTAGAGCAAATTTTACTGTTTCTTTCATGAGAGTTATCTCTGCCTTCTTGCGTGGGGGGTGCTTGAGAAGGAAGAAATGGTTTTCTCCTCCTATTTTTTGTCTCTACAGGCTAAATCTACGGCTTGTCCTTCACCATATTATATTGGTCCACGCACCTCACTACCTTCTTCCCTGCACCTCCTTTTGTTGTACTTGTGATAAAGTAAGCAACAATCAATATCTTTGTATGTATAATCTCTGAGACGCCTCTCTGTCGCCACTGGACGGAAGCTCTCCTTCGAAGGTTTTAGAATAGTTGAATAAGTACATGGAATGATTATTTTCACTCATGATTCAACAGGAAGAATGAGTGAACGATTTTAAAAACGAAAAAAATGATGAAATTCCCAATAATAAACCCAAAACAAAATTGTTACTGCAACATCACCCCCAAGTTAGTTCCTTTGCATGTGAACCACTTGACAAACAACCTTTATTAATGGAGACAATAAATTCTATGATATCCACGTCAACAGCTAAGGACAAAGCGACGGTTGAAACAATGTTTAAAAGTGTTATACTATAGTTCAAAATCAAACCAATAGAGATAAGGTTACTGAGCATGAGAGCAGTTGAAGATATTGTTATATCAAATCTATAGTTATCTTTAATTATTATACTGCAATTGTAAATCTATAAATATAGATTGAATAGAACATTATTGGTATCGATTGAACCAGTCTCAATTCATATTCTTATTTTGGTATTACAGCCTACTAGGGCTCATACTACTTACTTAATGACAAGGACAAAGAAAAATAAATACTGATTTGCACGTGAGAGACGGTATTGAAGAATAACCTCACGTACATTACTTGTAGACAAGACCTTAAACTGAGTTAATTTTGGCCCGATTATATAGTTTTCATCCAGCACTATTTTAATTGCTTTAGGACTTTGTTGATGGTGTTCTCAACCCCTCTCTTGTAATTTAATTTCTTTTTAATAAAGTCTTATCTAGAAAATAAATAAAAAAAGGTTCTACTTTTCTTCAAAATGTCATACATGCACCTTTGATGACGAATCATGGAGAAATGGGGCGGCAATGCTCAAGTCCGTGCACGGAACCTTCTCGGAGAAAGATTGCGAGCCACTTGCTGCTACGAGACGTCGGCTTGAAGCCCGACGTGGACTTAAAAACAAACTGTATAATTGGTTGAATTAATTTTACTTAAAATACATCAATTTAATTAGTCTAAAACTTGTTTTAATTTGTATTCCGTTTGTGATGGGAATGCTTACTTGATTAAAAATTTAGAGTAATATTCTTTGAAATAACTATACTTTTTTCAAACCATGGGGAAAAGTGGTGGTAACTGGTAAGATAAAATTAGTTTTTTCTTTTGAGAATATATCTTCTAATTCGAGCAAGGATAAAGTTTTCTATAAATTATGTTAGGTCTCGAGTTGAGCCGAGATCAAAATGCATTTCAAGCAACATCAAGATCGAATTGAAGTTTGGAAGATCTCGATTGGTTGATGCCTCGAATTAAGCTCGATCGATCGAGGATGTACAACAACTCCAATACTAAAAATCGAGACATTTGATTTTAAGATTCTGTCAAAGGTCTATCAACCCAATTAATTCAGAGTTTGGAAGCACTGCGGTGTAAGGTGAACGCGTCTTTTGTTGGGGGGTTATTAATTGGATATTTAGAGTTACAAATGTTTTGTAAGTAAGATCAACCTATAATATAAGTATTCTATATATAGTAGATACCTTTGGGGTTGATTGCCCCCCATAGTGGTTTTTATTTTAAAAAGTTCTTCAAAAGATTTCTACTTCGTTACCAAAATTTTTGTGTCACTTTTCTTTTATGTTTGCTTTGATTTTGGTATTGATATATGTGGTGTTTGGATTAAAATTTGATAATCTGAATTGTACGTGATTAAATTGAGATTTTTCTGAATTGTTAAACTTGGGGTCTAAATCAAAATTTTTAAATTATATTGGAACAAATTCCTACAGTTCCGTTTATTAAACTGACATATATATTTTTAGAATATTTGATTCTCACGTGCATTTTTAACAGATTAATTGAGCGTGTGATTTTCGGAGAAAAATTTATCTTAATCCAAATCAATTTAAAAAAAAAAACTTATTCTTTAAATAAAACAGAATTCAATTAAGAACCGATTTTGTGAACCAAATATATTTATCAAATTAAAAATATTAAAAGTCAATTTAAATTCATGTCCTTCAATTTGACACGTGTCCAAACATGGCCAAAAGTAAAGCCCCATAGGCCATACGTTATGGGTACATGGGGGCCACGATGAACAAATTACACGTGATTCTAACTTCTACGAGGTTCCACTCGACAGCATCAAATTCGTGACTGAGTTTTGCCATGTCATGGGTGTCAGCATCGAGAAATGCTAAATCTCTACTTAAAGGCTCAAGTTTAACTTTTGCCTTATTTTTTTATTAAAAAAAAAATTAAATATCAAATAAAAAAAAATGTGTGAATATAATAAAAATGACATTTTTACGAAGAAAAATATCACTTTGTATTTTTTAAAAAATACCAAATAAAAGAATGACCAAAAATAGATATTATTCATTCACACATTTTTTTTCATTTGATATTTAGTTTTTTTAAAAAAAAAAAATAAAAAAATAAGGCAAAAGTTAGACTTAAGTTGAGTGTCTAAGTAGCTTCATAGCACGCCGCGTGCTGTGTATCACTGTTCTTAAATTGAGTACCTATCATCCCACGTCAGTATCTTAGCTTTAAGTGTAAAATCATGACACTTGTCATATCAAAATTGGGCCCCATTGCCAGCGAGAACTTGTGGCCCATCTTCTTCATTCTTGAACTTTCCCATGCTTGACTTTAAATTTGCGAATCATTGAATAGGGTTGGTTCACTTTTTGCTGTTTAAGGACATTCCAGATCTCCAATTAGGAAAAAAAAAACAAAAGATGTTATCTCCACCTTTGAATCATTATCAGGTGTTTGCGGTGATGTTGGAAGAATCGCTTCGCCCTGGATACTCATTTTTCTAATGTGTGAAAACCCTAATTTAATACATGAAGCTCCATATTCTTGCTTTTTTTTGCAATCGAATTCGAATTAACCCTTGGTTATCTAGGGATAATTCGACTGTTTTTTCAACTTAACCTTCTATTAATTCCCTCAATTATTTAACAATCCTCGAAATAATTCTCAATTCAAAGAAACTCTTGTTTAGAGAAAATGTTGTTATTTGAGGCCATGATGTATTGACTTAAGTCGGTAATATTAAAGTCTTCAAGAGGTAGTTTAATCGGCTATGACCACGCCTAATGAAGCAGATGTCACTAATTCGAATCCTTCTCTCCCTTCTTGTGCGACATGTTAAAAAAAAAAAAAAAAAAAAGTCTGTAATATCATTATATCTGAATAGGATAAACTTGGAACACAGTAAATTATAATAAGGGCTATCTTAAACCTTCTACCAAACAACTAGAAATTCTACACCGAAACCGGAATAAGAGAATACCTTTGAGGGAATAGACCTATCTGTGCAATGGAATAGGAATACTACTAGTGGTGCAAGTGCAACCAAACGGCACCCTTCTTCCCTAATGAAATACAATCCAACCTCCCACTCTCAGTATCGAAGCCCAACCCGAGACCCGCCGCCGGTATCACAGTAACACCAGAACAACCTCCGCACACACGGCTTCCTCCCACCGCGGCACACTTCCTCTACCAGACCGCCGATACCGGAGAGAACGCCGCGGCACACTACCTCAATTGTGATTTTGTAGTTTGATTTTCTTTTGGGTAAGTGTTTTCAAAAAATCTTTAATTGAGTGGGTGAAATTGGGTAACGACTGATTGTTGAAGATTTCGGTTGGGGTGTTCTGTGAAACTGGGTTACACGTTCAGATTCTATAAATTATAAGCGTCGCCGCCGCCGCTGCCAACAACGTCAACAGCAGCGCCGATGGATCAAGATGTTTTAGTTGATAAAGACTTCCCCTTGTTTTCTAGACCGCCGAAACGCCCCAAACTGACTGCTGCAACCTCCACCACCGTCACCCAAAACCTTGAGGCGAAAACCCCGCATGTCGAAAAAGCAACAAACCTTGACGATGAAACTAGCACTACCACCACATTCGCTGACCTTGGCCTTGCTGAGTGGGCAGTGCGGACCTGCAAAGAGCTAGCAATGCGCAAACCCACACCAGTGCAATCCCACTGCATACCGAAGATTCTTGCAGGCCGTAATGTGCTCGGCGTTGCGCAGACGGGGAGCGGAAAAACTGCCGCTTTTGCGTTGCCTATGCTTCACCGACTTGCTGAATACCCTTTTGGGATCTTTGCACTCGTGGTGACTCCAACTCGGGAGCTGGCGTACCAGTTGGCCGAGCAATTTAGGGCGCTTGGCTCTTGCTTGAATTTGCGGTGTGCAGTGGTGGTTGGAGGAATGGACATGTTGACCCAGAAGCAGAGTTTGACAAGGAGGCCACATGTGGTTATTGCAACACCGGGGAGGATCAAGGTCTTGTTGGAAGATAATCCTGATATTCCTCCTTTGTTCTCCAATACTAAGGTATTCAATTTTGTTTTTGGTTTGGTTTTCTCAACTCAAATCTTAATCCAGTTGGCTCCATGGAACCTTTTTTCAAGTAATTGGGATTGGCCAAATAACTGTATTAATAACTCTAATTTGTTTGTGGTGAAAAAGCAGCATGATTCTATCCAATAGCAGGAAATTTCTTATTGTTGTGTTTGGAAGAATTTGCTAAATTTGAGGGGTTAGGAGACTGATGCATGTTAAAGGAGAATAATGTCAAGATGTATAGTATTTTGTAATTATGTGGAAACTATTGGGGAATCATCCTTGTACTTGGGCATTTGGGCATCTTGAAACTCAAGCGTTCATTCATTTGTGCTGAAAACCAGGATTAGTCCTTGAACTTCTTTTAGAACATTTGATTTAGGGATGGTAATTGTTATTTTCTTATGTTGACTATGAAAGAAAGGGTAATCAGATGTACTAAGGATCTTTAGTAAGAATGAAGTGGTGAAACCATTGACAAAAAGAAAACAGTAATATCAATTGTAACATCATTGAGTTGCATGGTCCACTCAAATGGGCCGCCGTTCTTCACAAATTCTGCTAGAATCACAGGTAAAGAGAGTTAATGTAAAGAGGATGGGAATAAAATTTAAAAATATTTATTTGCAGTGATACTGCCTATTATACTTTGAGTTGGGGTGGAGTCCGGAGAATTGGAGGATGGATTTATCAATCTTTCAGGCTAGCTTTCCGTTGAAAAAAAAAAACAGAAGACTTATTAGCTTCATTCATTCTTTTTTTCTAAGGTATAAAAGCACTACTTGCAGAATTTACTGGATTCTATATGCGCATGTACACTAGTGCATGAACTTCTCCTTTCTTCATTATTTTCATGAACTACTTACATTTATGTTCTTTTTGTTTCGTTTCAGTTCTTGGTTTTGGATGAAGCAGATAGAATTTTGGATGTTGGCTTTGAAGAGGAATTGAGAGTGGTGTTCCAGTATTTGCCAAAAAATCGACAAACTCTATTATTTTCTGCAACAATGACAAGTGAGCTAGAAACACTGCTTGAGCTTTCTTCTAATAAGGCATACTTCTATGAGGCATATGAAGGCTTTAAGACTGTTGACACTCTTAAGCAGCAGTATATTCCCATCCCCAAATATAAGAAGGAGCTTTATCTATACCACATTTTGTCTAAATTGGAGGATTTTGGTGTTCGGTCTGCGATCATATTTGTGTCCACCTGCAGGTATTATTTCCTTGAACAATGAAGTCTTACTTCTTGAAACTGTGGTTTGATGTTTGTATGTAGTTTATTAATTTTCTTTTGGATCATATCATATGTTGTTCCTTGGTATGTGCTACATGCTCTTTTGAGCTATTAGTTTAGATGACCCACCCATTTTTCATATTTTGTTTGCAATCCTTGGTGCTATTGGCATTCCTACTCTCTTTATCTTTCCCTATTTGTATATATAAGCGCAATGTCTTGAACCTTTCCATATGAATATATGCATATTTACTGAATCTCCTGGTATACTTTTATGTTTTTTTTTTTTTTTTTTTTTTTTTAGATAAGTAGTCAAAATATCATTAAAAATGTAAGGCACTTTCTAGTATACATGAAGTATGCAAGAGAAAACACTTAGCTAGTAGGAGCAAAAAAATCTAGGAAATCATGATAACTAATCACTAAAGAAGAAATAAAAGGAGTTGTCCAAAGATACAAAGTATTGAAGAATAAAGACTTAAGCTCCTCTAAAGTTCTTTCATGGTCCTCAAAACTTTTGTTGTTCCTTTCCCTTTATAAGCACCACAAAAGGTGCGGAGGCACCATCTTCCACACAACAACACTCCGAGTGATGCCGGCAATCCACCAACAAGCATATAAGTCAACTACTTGTCTAAGTATAACCCAGAACAGCCCAAGCTGACTGAAGAAAACATTCCATAGGGCATAAATAACCTCACAATTCCTTTTACACATGCAACACTTATCAACCACAATGACATGCCCCTTCCTAAGGCTGTCCATGGCAAGGATCTTCCCTAGGGCCCGGACTAAGCATAAAAGGCCGCCCTCAAAGGAACCTTAGTCCGCCAAACACTCTTTCAAGGAAGACAAAAGCCAACATTACAATTCATGACATTGGAGAAGGATTTAATGACAAACAACCTTCTTTTGGAGGGGACTCATCACAACTTGTCTTTACATTTCTGTCTCACTCTAACTAAATATATATATATATTTTTTTATAAGTAATTAAGATATCATTAAAAGCGTAAGGAGCCTCCTTATACACATGAAGTATACAAGAGAAGCCACCTAACTAGTAGGGGCAAAAAGAAGAAGAAAATCATTGTGACTGATCACCATAGAAGAAACATAAGCAGCTATCTAGAGGTACAAAGTATTGAAAAATAAAGACTTAATTTCCTCCAAAGTCCTCTTGCGGTCCTCAACTTCCAAAACCTAACCCACTGTGAAGAACGAGGCAAAGACAGTCACCCCCAATTATAAGCTGCTCTAGCAAAGCTCATGTTCTCCAAGTGAATGGCAACATAAACATCCTTTGCGCAGGCAATACCATATATAACTGGAAAGGCTTCCTTAAGGGCCATATCCTCACACCATAAATAATGCCAGAATTTAACCTTGGAGTCATCTCCCACTTCAAATCTGGTATGACTTGAAAACGTTCCTCTACTCCTCCTAATATTTTTACATAACTCCACCCCATATGCCCCAAGAGACTCATTAGAATACCACTCACCCCATGAACTATCAAATTTAGAGTCCACCACCACTCTCCACCAAGCCTTTCTCTCTATCCCATAGAGCCAAAGCCATTTTCCTAAGAGAGCACGAACATGAGCAGGTTCAGAATCCTAACCCTCCCTTAGAAATCGGTGAACAAACCTTGGATTAGCTTACCAAGTGATATTTGAACTCTTTGCCTAGACCCCACTTTTAAGGCATTCTAGTACTTATTATGTATCCTTGATCAGAACTTGCTTTCAGCAGCCGCCAATAGAAAAAGAAAAAAAATAATAATAAAAAAAAGAAGAAGAGCAAAGAGTATGATTTGCATTATGTGTTTGGATATGTGGTCCAAATAAATGAGACTTTAATAATACATTCCTACTTTGATGAAAGCTAAGTAGGTTTGCTGGTTCATTTTCCCTTGGTTGTCAAAAACTTCAGGCTTTGAAGTTGTTGACCCCTTGTATGAAAGCGCTGATTGTTTGAGTTGCACGGTGTATCCTATATATTCGTCTTGTGGATGACGTGGCTTCATAGAAATTGAAGCCTTCTCATGCAGATTCAGTTTGTTATTCCAGCTGTTATGGTCTGATACGAGCTGTACTTTCAAGTCATGTTGAACCTACCCTAAAAGTTTGCAAGTGGTTGAGGTTTATATTTGAAGCAATTTCTTGAGAGGCAGCTGCTTTGACACATCCTGGAAATTTTCTATATGTGTACTTTCAGTCTGGTGCAGTCCTATATGCAATGATCTGCAACCATTTCCATGAAGCAATTTTCCTGCGGAGGTGGTGACATTTTAATTTCCTAGAAATGCAATCTGATCCCATGAGTTGCATATGTAGTCTTTCAAACGCAATGAAGTGAACCATTTCCACTTTCCATACATAGTGCACTATTTAAGAAGACTATTGAATAACCATCGCTAAATAAGCAAAACCCTTATGTTTGTGCCTTCTGCACTATATACATTTAGAAATCGGCTCCTGCTGTAAATAGGCTAGAGAACCAATTATGCCATTAATTTTGTATACAATAGGTAATTGCCCACTTTGTTTTAGACTCTGCTTTGTACTCAGATAGTGTTTGGCATTGAACCTTGAGCTGAATGTAAATGATACACTTCTGCTGTCAGTGTGGTTGTCTGCTAAGACAAGATAAGGTCTCCTTGCCTCCCTCCCCCATGGCAAACAAAATATTAGAAGAAAGAAAGTTTTTTTTTTTTTTTAATGGAAATTTAGGTATCTTATACCCCTATAATTTGGCCTATGACCTATAATGGCAGGTATTTAGCAAAAATACTATATGACATTCAGTTTCACTCTTTGTTTAACTATCCAGTCTTAACATACAAGTCTTTATATGATATATATTATTTACACTTACACTTACAATAATTCACTATAATTGGGTGGGACATACATGTAGGTTTTCCTAGTCATGCTATTTTTCTCTGGTCACCTGATCCATTAAGAACTACGATGTTTCTGCGAGCAATAATTCCTTGCCTGTTTGTTACCTAGAAGTGTTAGCCAGTTGCCTATTGCTCGAACTTCCAGCTAGATCAAGTTTGATTGACAAAGCATTGTGCCAAAATTAGAGGCCTGTTGCTGTATATTGCAATTTATTTTTGGCTAATTTGATATTCAGCTCTGAACAATTTTAGCTGTTTTCACACTTGTGGCCTTCATTACAACTTCTTTAATTTCTTCTTTTTCCACGAATTTTGTTTACTCATCATAGTGTGCTCTTTAATTACTCTTTGTTTAACTATCCAGTCTTAACATACAAGTCTTTATATGATATATATTATTTACACTTACACTTACAATAATTCACTATAATTGGGTGGGACATACATGTAGGTTTTCCTAGTCATGCTATTTTTCTCTGGTCACCTGATCCATTAAGAACTACGATGTTTCTGCAAGCAATAATTCCTTGCCTGTTTGTTACCTAGAAGTGTTAGCCAGTTGCCTATTGCTCGAACTTCCAGCTAGATCAAGTTTGATTGACAAAGCATTGTGCCAAAATTAGAGGCCTGTTGCTGTATATTGCAATTTATTTTTGGCTAATTTGATATTCAGCTCTGAACAATTTGAGCTGTTTTCACACTTGTGGCCTTCATTACAACTTCTTTTGTTTCTTCTTTTTCCACGAATTTTGTTTACTCATCATAGTGTGCTCTTTAATTTCTTACCTATTGTCAACCAGGAAATCATTCAAAACATCATAACCATATCTTTTTCAGAGTATGATATGCTTGTTGCCTCCATGTGTCTTCGCAATGCATATCTATCAAAAAACAATTGTCTTTGCGATGCAAAGTTGTCCACGGTCAAATTAATTATGCATTTTTTTTTGTGTGGATCCAATATAGCTTCCATTATCAAAGTTTGAGGATAATAATAAAATTTATTGGTATATCCACCGTCAAATACCTCTCTTAAATATTGGTATATCCACCGTGTATGGGGGTTGCGCCCCTCTGCGCTCTTTTTATATATCATCATTACTTATCAAAAAAAAAAAAAATACCTCTCTTAAATATTGGAGTTTTATGAGTCATGTCATTTTATATTATGCCTGTGGAGATTTACAGTCCAAGTCATTCTACTATCCCATTGGCTATAGATATTTCCCTTGGTCTTTTTGGCTTTATCATGCATCTTTTCTTCTTAAGATCTTCGTACTTAGCATCTTCCCATCACCCAGCATTATATTGAATGTGTTGAATGATTTAAATCTTTTTTTTTTTTTTTTTTGTTCATCCTCATTTTAATGTAGTTAGAGTTGTTAGTGTCTGGAAACTAGTTATTTATTTCAATAAAGAACGTTTATAAGATTCGCATTGATCTCTCATCCATAATATGCAATTTTGTTCTTCATCGTAAAATTGTGTGCAGAACTTGTCACCGTTTGAGTTTATTACTGGAAGAGCTTGATCAGGAAGCAGCGGCACTGCATTCTTTTAAATCTCAGTCTCTAAGGCTTGCTGCCCTTCATCGATTCAAATCTGGACAAGTTCCTGTATTGCTTGCGACTGATGTTGCCGGTCGTGGTTTGGATATCCCTCTTGTTGATCTTGTCATTAACTACGATATTCCAAGGTTACTTCTCTTGACCAATTTTTGTTATTGTCAATTTCCTATAAGACATCTGTGCAATGGATTTAACTGCCAGCCAACTGCAGGTCTGCAAGAGACTATATTCATCGTGTAGGGCGTACTGCAAGAGCAGGCAGAGGAGGGCTGGCTCTGAGCTTTGTCTATCCGGTACGTGCTGAACATATTGCTAGAAATGATATATTCAAATGTATATGGAACTCTTTATGTTTCTTGGGGCACCTTTCGATCCTGCATAAATGCTGGAGAGGATCTTATGTAAAATCTAAATAGCAAAATTTATGTTGCGAAGGATTTTTCTTTTTTTCCAATGAATGCCTATTATCCTATATGCCACCATGTATTCGGGATGTTTTTATTGTTTGTCTTACCATATATGCCACTTGTGCTGCTGCAATTTGCACGTGTGCAATAATAAAAGTATCACTAATATTTAGTTAGCTAATATCCTCGTTTTTCTTTCTTTTTCCCTTTATCAAGTGTGTGGCCTTTTGTGTATACCTTGTGTGTACTTGGGTTGAACCCCCTTTGGTGCTTCTTTAGAAATTTATTATATATAAACTTCTGTAGATGTTACATTTTGCATCTTTCTGCTGACTACAGACCTTCAAGAGTATATGTAGATACTACTAAAATACGAAGCCCCCAATGAAGATACTACTGGATGCTTTTACATTGCATTTTTCAGGGAAAAAAAGAGAGAAGATTTTTGAATTCAATTGAGGATAGAGCTTAATTTGACATCTTCGAAAGGTTTTGTAACAGCCTTTTTTTAACTAGGGCTACAAATCGAGTTGGCCCAACCAATAGGGGTCTAGTTGGGTTTTTCCCATACCCCGTTGGTCGGTCAGGTTGGACAGGGAGAATTCCGATTCGGTTGGGTCGGGGGTCAGGTTTAGGGTGTCGATAAGCCCCACATAACCGATCCGACACAATATTATGTATAATTCTTACAATAAGATTTTTAAAGTTTTTTTCCTGGTCTTTTAACCTAACCTAACCTAACCCGATAAACTCCATTTCATTTCATTTACCCTTTCTTCGCGTGTTTCTTCTCTTCGCCCTTCTCTTCTTTACTAGCTGCTGCCACCATCTTCTCTGTTTGTGACCTAAGCACTAGATCTTTTAAAGGTTTTTTGGTCTTTTACCCTGGCTTGATTTTAGTACCGAGGAGTAGACACTAAAGGTGTAGGCTGCTGATGCAAGAGGATCAGGCATAATATTTGAAGAATATTTTGGAAATAAAATCAGTACAAGAAGATATTTCTTTGTCTACAAGAATTTTACTTTTTCTCCAAGTTTAGGGATATTTTTGTATTTTTATTTCTTTCTTTTTCTCCAAGTATTTTGCTTGGAAAGTACTCAAACTTAGCTGAATTATTTTGAAATTGAGTTTTGAAGTATCAATTAAATTTAAATTTTTAAAGTTATTTCACTGTTTGCTTATTTGGAATAACTAGGTTTTTTTCTTCCATATTTATTTATTTATTTTTTGAATTCACATTTCAATCTTAAATTCTTGATTTCTTTTGCTATCATACACTGTCATCAGATGCGCTTAAACTACCAAGCCAAACCAAATAATTATTTAAACAGACGAATTGTACTGAACAAAAATAAAACCTTGACGAAAAGTACAAACCAATGAGCTTTAGGTCAAATGGTACTTCCTTCCTTTAGCAAAGTGGAGGTTGAGGTCGTGGGTTCATGTCTAAACAGGTGCATAACTTACCAATGAAAAAAATATGCAAATTATGGAGTAGCCCTAATTCCTGAATCAGTGAATCAAAATAAAGCAGGTTTTAAAATTTCCTTTTTGCACACACGCACATATCTTATTTGTCTTTGACTAACAGTTCTTTTGAAGTCTATAGTGACTCTGTACTATAATCTTTTGTCCCTCAATGCTAGTGTTTCTCACTGCTGCCATAAAACTAGGTATATAGCCATTTGAAAATTCGTCTTCTTCTCTCTCTCTCTCGGCTAGTGAAGAACCAAATAGGTATATGAAACAGTACTCTTGTTTTGCTTACCTTTAATGTTTGGAATTTGCAGAATGAAGTTGTTCTCGTTCATGAAATCGAAGCTGTTCTTGGAAAACAAATGGAAAAGTTTGAGTGTAAAGAGAATGAAGTGCTTTCTAATATTACAAAGGTAAGTTCTCCTGGAACAATTTTTGGAGAAACTTCTAGATTAATAATGGCATTCTCACATTAGAAATAGATTGCTCCTCTTTCAGTTAATTTTTGGAGCTTTTAATAAGTGACATTTGCATAATGATTTGCTTATATTACTTTTCGTTGGCAATAAGATTTGAAAATCAAAGAAGAGCTTGCAAGATCTGAGAAGTAGTAGTTCTTCCAATCTGTGGCAATCTCACGTCTCCAATTTACATCATTCAATTACAAATAAGTAGATGATGGATACCATAGATTGTTTCATTTTGTTTATATCACTATTCAACTTCACTGAAAGCGTTGAACTTGTGGTCAATCAGATAGATGCCATTTTATAACTTCATGACTGTCATTTAGTCATATAATACCTAGAAACTTGTTTGAGGGTTATGCATGATCACTCAGTTTCCCAAGTGCATTAGAGTGGATAGTCAAATGGCTGTAGATGTATGATAATGTTGTTTAATTGATTTAATCTCTTGCTCTTACACACCCAATCTGGCATTTCTTTTTCTGACATGTCTGAACAAATCCTTAAATGTGAACATTTTCAGTGCTGAATTGAGAAACAAATCTGGTTTATCTTTTATTTCTGACGTCTGAAAACACGTGTGTGTGTGTGTGTGTGTGTGTATATACACAGACGGCTATATTATTTCAGATAATTGGCATGTATCCAGTATGTCTAAGCTATTATAGTTTTGTTTGTTACTTTGACTTCTCATTCATGGATGGGAAGTTTATTTGTTTGTCAATATCAAAATAGAGATCATATTTCATTGTGCTTATGCATTTCAACCTTAATATACAGGTTTCGAATGCCGGATGTGTGGCAAATATGAACATGGTGGATGATGGCTTTGAGGAGAAAGCAAAAGAACGCAAAAAACAGAAATTGAAAACCCTATCAGAGAAAGGATTATTGAAGAAAAGGAGTAAAAAGAGAAAAGGAGATAGATCTGCTAAATAGGTTGATAATTTTTGTGGTTCATCTTTGTATTTATCTTCTTCTATCACTGAGTGACAACTTATTAATTCGGATGTGAATCAAAATGGTGGAAGTTTTACTTCTGCCTCACTCTGAGAATGCTAATTGCATTGTTCTTTGGTGATTTTCTATATTATATTAGTCCAGGAAATGAAATGCATTATCTATATTATTGTTTTAAAGGACATATCTTGGAAGTGATTTTCCCTTCTAAACTAATAATAAAGGATATATTTGTTTGTTGGGCTAAGCACAACTCCCTGAAATTTAACAGACTAAAAAAAATATATTAATTTTATGTTATGGGGTTAATCACTTTTCGTTTTGGGGTGTGGACATTCAACAGTGGGTAGGAATCTGGTTTTTTTTTTTTTGGGAAAACAATATTGGTCGTTTATTTTTTATCAGAGGATCCCATGGACTTTTTATTCACAGGAGCTCATAATAAATCCTATTTTCTTCTGTTCTGTTTTTCGTTTTAGGTCTATTATTGGGAGTTTACCCCTTAGTTTTTTCTTATTTGATTAAAAAAAAAAAAAAAAAACCCTATGAATCCAGGCATACCCACAGGTGAAAAAGGAGTTATACGTGTTGGGAGATTAATTGGTCTAAAAAATAAATCTGGGAAATTTTTTTAAAAAAAATTACCAAAAAAAAAAAAAAAGATTTTCTACTATTAAGATGTCAAATTGATTGAAAATTACACGTTTTTAAAAACTAAATGTTACTCTCTTATTAAAAAAACACGTTTTTAAAATTTAAAAGTAATTACCTTTTGCTCTATGAACTAGAATGCCTTGTGACTTTCTTCCTATGAATTATCAACTATAACACCTGACCCCATCAGACTATAATCTTATGATAAAAAGATGAGAAAAAGCTCACTTCCGTCAATCAAAGGGGTTAAAATTGACGGTCAACAGTCATGTGCAAATCATGTGTCATTTTCATTTTTTTTTTCAATTTTGCCCTCACTTTAGACCGAGAAAATGATGCTTATACCCTCATAAACCTTAATCTAACACATGAAAACAATTTAAAATGAGGGCAAAAGTGGAAGAAAAAAAATTTAAAATGACATACTACTTGCACATGACCGTTGACCATCAATTTTAACTTTTTTAATTGACGGAAGAGAGTTTTTTATCATAAGATGATAGTTTGATGGAGTCAAGTGTCATAGTTAATAATTCGTGAAAAAAAAAGTGTCAAGGGGATGTAGTTCGTGCAAAAAGTAATTACTCCTAAAATTTATATTAAAATTTTTCACATATTCTAAAAATATATGTATGTCAGTTTAATCATCCGAAGGAATTTCAAAAAAACTTTGTCCAAAAAACATAAAAGGCTGGAATGAAATTTGAAAAGAAAAGAAAAGAGGTTGGCAAAAAGCGGAGAAAAGAAGAGAAAACAAATCAAAAATTTATCGTAAACTCCCATCATAACCTATAAAAGAGCTGCGAGGATACACATCGGCTCTCAATTCGAAGATTTTCGATTTTTGCCAAAAATGGATCTAAGCCAGGTAGTGTATACTTTTCTTTTCCCAGCCACATCTATCTCTCTTTGAGCTCTTGAAAACCATCATTCTAAGTTAGATCTTAGATCTTAGATCTCGGATTCCAAGTTTAATGTTTTGTTCTCACTTGTTGGCTTCATGATGATCATGTTGAGATTTTATGCGTAATATTTTGCCCCCATAAATTTTGTATGTTCAGAATTTTGATCTGTGGGTATATATATAGAATATGAATGGAAGTGGAATTTTGATTCTTGGTCGGTATTGAAGTGGGTATTTGGATTTGGAAATGAGCGGAAATTGGGTTCCGTTTACACACAAATCAATGCATTGGGACCTGCAATTTTGATTCGGTTCCAGCTTCCAAAGATCCCAATTCCATGCTACCAACAAGAAGCATATTAGTTGAAAGATGCTCTTGATCTATTTTATACATATGGAAGTTACATTTCTGTCTGGTAACTTCTTTTTCTTCTTATTTTGTGCAGCCTGCAGGGGAAAACTATGCCAACCCAAAGACATGCTTCTTTCATGTTCTTTTCAAGGTTACCATTTTTATTTTTTAATCTGTTAGTCTTTTTTGCTCAAACAAACATGTTGTGGAGATAAACCCCTTAGAAGTCTTAAGTTAGAGCTTGATATAAAATGTTAGGACACCATGTTAGCCTAGTTATACAATTAAAGCTTGTTGATTTATCTTGACTTGACATTTTCGATCACATGTGGAATTCCAACAGATCAACTCCATTTTCTAACTTTGTTATTTTAAATTTGTGACAGGCTGCGGCTTTGGCTTTCTACATTCTTTCGACACTGTTCGTTGATAGCTTTGTTATCATCTTTGTGGTCACTGTAGTTCTTGCCGCTCTTGATTTTTGGGTCGCCAAGAATATTAGCGGCCGGATCTTAGTTGGGCTTCGGTGGTGGAATGAGATAAATGAGCAGGGTGAGAGTCTGTGGAAATTTGAGTGCCTTGATCAACAGGTTAGAAAGCATAAACGCCATGCTTGCCTTATGATTTCCTTGTCAGTCACATTGCTCTTCACCCCAATATATCTTTATATTTGGTTATACCATATTTTTCATGCATTGGTGTGTTTACAGTTTATAATGCTGTTCTCCCTTGCAGTCATTGGCTCGGATGAACAAAAAGGATTCGTGGCTATTTTGGTGGACATCATACCTTAGTGTAAGTAAATAAGTATATATGGGTTGAGTTTTGCATTTACTGTCTCATAGTACTTTTTGGTGCTTGAGTTTTCATGGAGATTATATAATAGAAGGCCGCCTTGAAATATGGATTCAATGAGCTTGAAAGACACTGACTTGAAGATTTATGCTTCTTGTGTACTTGGGCAGTTCCCCTTGTTCATCTAATGAATTTACTTGTCTAAAAGAAAAAGATAATTTGAAGAGGATGGATATGTCTGAGACACAAAACTATTTTTGTACTGGTCCTACATATCCTACTAAAGGATAAAAACTACGGGACTGTCGCTAAACTATCAGTGGTCAATTGTACCTCATGCTGGGTCCTCAACAAAGAAAACATATATGTTTAGGCATAGTTTATAAGAGGATGTTGAGTTACAAGACCAGTAAAGATGCATGTACAATGATGGGATGGAAATTTTGATTTGTTCCAACAGGTGACAGTTCAAGTTGGTTGAAAAGGCTTGATCATGTATAAGAAAGAATATGTTTGCATGGAGCACTATGGTTCAAGTTTAGGACATTGTAATTGCAAGGGGAAGGGCATGAAAAAAAAAAACTTGTATTGTTGCATGAACAAAAGAAATGATCACGTTGACCTAAGGTTAAGATCAATGGAAAAATGAATATGAATAACAGTCCCATATTTGGGATTAGGCCTTTACGGTTAAGGCTTGATTAAATTGCATGTTTAGCAGATGAGTGCCAGGTGGGGGGAGAAGGAAAGTATTTGGAAGCTGTCATACTATTTGGAATAGATAGTTGTTAAAAGATAGGAAAGTGGGCAAAATGCTTGCAGATGATTTATTCTTGATTTACTGGATTTAGAACATGATATCATGCTGTCAGCACTGCACATTATTGCATAAAGTCTCACTTTTGACTAGTGCTAATGAATGCATTGTATAGTTGAAATATTGATAAATTTCTATCAAATTTTGGTTTGCAGTTAATTTTATATGTCACATATGACTTTTGCTTTATAAAACAATGTAGATAAGGTATATATCAATGTATGTGTCTGTTCTTTTTTCCTCATCATGCAGGTTGTTGCTTGGATCATCCTTGGAGTATTTTCAGTCATCAGGTTTGAACTTGATTACGTCCTGGTTGTAGGGGTTTGTTTGAGCCTCGGTATTGCAAACATTGTTGGCTTCACTAAATGCCGCAAAGGTATTAGAATCCTTCCTTTTAATGCAAATTATAATTTAATGCTTTGGCATAAACACCCATAATGCTTAAATAAACTAGCCAAAGTATGATTGTCTTGATTTTGAAAGAACTAGGTAATGATAGACAGCGTCTCCATCTAGTAAATGGATCCCATAAGTTAGTTTGCACGTTGTTGGATTGACCATGTGAATGTGAACAAACTCTTCCCACGGATTTTCAATTGGATACTCGTCAAGTGGATTTAAATAGGTAGAGCATCCTTTTAGAAGATTAATCTTCTTTTTGGACTCTGTTTTTGGGTTGTTGAACTGGTCAATATTTTTGCTTTCAGTGCATTTTCTAATTATTGGGTCTTGCCTTTTTGTATGATTTGGTGGGTTCAATACATTATTTTTTCATGGACAAAGTTCAGTATGTTTCTGTAATCAGTATATCTTAGTATAGATTAGATTCAGCCAAAATACTCAAGAAATTGGTAGCTTTTTATATGTTTCTAGACTAAAATTGTTTATCTTACATCCCCCAAGAACATGACTCATGTTTTGCCAAAGCTGCTCATTGGAGCTAATAACCTTTTGATTCGTATTATGCATACCTATTATAAAGTGGACTGGATGAACCTTCCAATTTGTGACTTCACATTAAGTTTTAAAGAAATTATGTAAACTGACTTTCAAGCACTATATGGATGGAACGCTTTTAATGTCTAATCAATGTAATATGGAAGCATAGAGAGCATAGGAAGGATGTCTAATCAAACAGTGGCCTTGATGAAAAGTGAATACAACAAAATTTGCTTGAGGGTTAAGAATAAAAAAAAATCGTATCAAGAGTCGTTCAATCTGCGCTTAGAGCATGTAGACAGGCGCACACACAAAGCTAAATCTCATCTAGTATAATGTGCTAGACTGCTAGTTTAGGCTTATGCTGCAATCTAGGCTGTAGCCCAGCACCCAAATTGGCAGGACAAAACCTTGTATCTATCTTCATGAAAAGTAGTTAGGAATCACTAATTTGTCTTATGAAACACAAGTAATCCTTTTGGAAAACAAATTCTATTATAGATTCTTTTGGAAAACAAATTCTATTATTCTCCAATACCAAGGAAGATTATCAGCCTTTTCCTATGGGCTGTTGGTTGGAAAATAGGCTGGCTATAGCCATCTTGGTCTTAAATGCCATGTTGTGTGTTACTATGATAATGCTTTACCATCATTTTGAAAGATTCACGCTCCTCTTTAGAAATAGATTGGTACCTTTATCTTTTTTATCTTTAGTAAAATATTGCGGGAACAAATTGCTGTCATATATCCTTTATTGTTATGTATTGTGGGATAAAGGTGCTTACATTTTCGACTATCACTTTCTAGCTTCACTATGCCTTATTCTATTCTTTTTATTTTGACGAGTGCCTTTTCTGTATCAGATGCCAAGAAGCAGATTCAAACATTTGCCTCCCAGACTATTGCATCTCGCTTCTCATCGACAATACAGTCAGCATTTAGTGTGGTATAAGTTGTTCGAAGAGAAAAGAGCTTACGACGATATATTGGTCAGATTGCTTAACCAAGATTTAAGAAGTGAATGAGTTGACCCCTTATCCTGCTTATCATGAACTGGACTTCTTTGTTTTTTTCAAAAGGCTTATGCAGAAATGTCTTCTCTAAACGTGAATGTAAAGAGCTCCCCTGCCCCAAAAAGAACGAATATATAAAGCTAAAACTTCTTCTAACTTCTTGTTTCATTGAATTGTATTCAAGTAAATACCCATGATAAATTTTAAATACTGACTTGAGTACTTTTATTTGTACATGTGAGGTAGGAAAACCAAGTTGAAATTTCTGTGATTGTCATCAATTATTGAAAAAATCAGCTCTCTTCCCTTCATAGAGATGTAATTCGGAGGTCTGGGTGTGTGCAAAGTGAGCAGAAAAAGAATCAGCATTCCTTGTTCTGTATTTTGCTGCTTATGTTAGCCTGCATTGTGTACAAAGTTTTAATCTCTTGCTTGCAAATTGACTTTGTTGTTTACTACAGCTCGTTAGTTTCTTTTTTAGCATAAAATAGCTCCTTGTAGAGGTATCATGGTATCAACACGAATTTTACAGAAATTTGGGCAACTTAAAAGAGGGGCTAGGAGACTCTGCTCTCTTAGACTGCCTGGATTTCTGTGAAATTTGGACAATCTAATTGTAGCGGATCCTCGTTCAGCTTAGCATTGTAGGGGTATCATGGTATCAACATAAATTTCACAAAAATCCGAAGAGCTTAAGAAAGAGTGGCTATCACTATGGGGCTCTCAACACACCCTAGATTCCTCAGAGCACATAGCCTACTCTCATAAATTGCCTGAATTTTTGTGAAATTTGGACATCCTTATTGTAATGAACTCTCGTCCGGTTTAGCATACCCTGGGGTTGAGTTGCCTGCAATGAGATGCTGCCACTATAGGGTAAAATAATATGCTAGGAATGGTTAGCTTAAAGTATTTCTAAGTTGATCTCTAATGTCAAAAGTGGGATACATTTGCATTATAATACTAACCATTATGATGAATGGGTACTATTGATTTTGTGACTTGCTCAAAAAGACTCATTACAAGAGGTTCATAGACAATATTTTAGTGCTAGAAGCTTCCATTTTGACTTAGAAAACTCATTCACAGTCAGTTGAAGAAGCGCATGAAAGAAACTTGCTTTGACAATGGCGTTTTAATTCTGTCTTTAAAAGGAAGAAGGCAAGCTTAATTAGTGGGATTGCTGGTTTAGTGGTGTATACTATAAAAACCTTTTAGACACATTCATGAGGGTCCATCGTTATTGCTTGTCTGTTTCCCCCCTTTTCAATTTGAGCCTTCCTAGGTATACTACCATACAAAAACTTTAATTAATTAATTAATTAATTTTTTTTTTTTTTTTAAGATGAGAGACTTTGTATGCACAAGTAACTACATGCCCGTTTCGTGTCATTCAAAAGAGGTTGAGGGATTTTTTCAGGTTTGTGTGCATTTCGGAGTCCTTTGCTTTGTTTTTGCTAGCAGCCTGTTGTGGCTGCTCTTGTTCTCTTCATGGGGCAAGTCATTTATTTGTCTCATTCTCGTTGATTAGTTTGTTCCTTAGTTTTTGCACCGACTTTTGATTGTTTAAGGACTGTTGTTTGAGTTATCCACCTATTATGTTGTAATTCCCTTTCCCACCTCTCCCCCATGTTGATTTGAAAAAAAAAAAAAAAAAAACTACATGATTATATTGTGCAGATGTACAAGTAAACCTTAAACATTTGAGGTGTACCACACCCAAACACTAGTCAATCAGGAAATATTAACCTTGGCCAACAACGTGGGTAGCATACATACCTGCTAATTAAGGTGACCCATTGGGACAAATTAATATTTATTAAGAAAGGAATAAAATTTGGTTAAAACTCTCTAATTAAGGCATGATGTTGTATTCAACTAAATTAATGTCAATAAAGAAATTGTTTATGATCTCTGCAACTTTGGAAATAATATGGAAACCAAATCCGGTTAAGCCTATTTGACATAGGGTTGCTAGGTTAATAGTTTCCCAAAAAAAAACTTCAAAGCTTGGATTAAGACCCTACGTAAAATTTAGGGCATTGCACAGGATGCAATAGCTTTAATTTTGGTCGTTTATTTAAAATAAATGGTTAAAGCACAATAAAGAAAAATAATTCTTTGTTCACAAAAAAAGAAAAAAAAAAAAAAAAAAAAAAAGAAGAAGAAGGAATAACTTGCATTGCGTTGGATGGCTGAATCACTCCTGTTAGCTGATGGGATAATTGGGTCACTCCAATAACCAAATTCGTGTTGACCAAATTATCATTTCAATCAAAAGGTGATATGACTACTTGAGTGACTTGCATGCGTATAAGCCATTCTTCCTTTCTTTTATATGAATCTGAATCACATAATTATGAATCGAATCTTTTATTTAGATTTTTTTTTTTTTTTTTTTTTTTTTTCTGTTTGATGGAGTGATACTAGGGTTGCTAGGTTAATGGTGTGCATAAAGATCGATCGACCCCAACATTTGACAATGATAAATACAGGAGAATTTTTTTTGTTTATTTGGGATGTGGGTCTCCATTGTTGCCACAAAATTCCC